>NW_020954552.1:5783631-5921471 GCF_900497805.2 Vombatus ursinus | reverse complement strand
GAAAGAAAGAAAGAAAGAAAGAAAGAAAGAAAGAAAGAAAGAAAGAAAGAAAAGAAAAGAAAAGAAAAGAAAAGTGCCTTCTTTGGAGCCAAACCTAGTCATTATAATTTCACAGCATTCAGTTTTGATTGTTTTGCTATTGTTATTGTTTCCACTTATGCTGTAGCCATGTATATATTTTTCCTTAGTTTACTTATTTTATTTTGCATTAGTTCATACAAAGTTTCCCATGCTTTTCTGTATTTATCATATTTATCAGTTCTCTATTATGTAAGGAATCTGCCTAGTACTGCCAGTCAAGCTATTTCACACCACCTAAATTACAAAAAAAAGAAAAAGGAATTTAAACACTTAAAAGCTGAAAGAGACCTTAGAAAACAACTAGTCTGAGGATTCTTAACCTTTTTTGTGTCATGGAGCTCTTTGGAAATCTGGGAAGCCTGTGGATCCCTTCTCAGAATAATATTTTCAAGTGTATGAAGCAAAATATATGAGATTGTAAAAAAAAAAAAAACTATGTTGAAATACAGTTGTCAAAATTTGTTTAAAAACAAATTCATGGGGCAGCTAGGTGGCGTAGTGGATAGAGCACTGGCCCTGAAGTCAGGAGGACCCTGTTCAAATCTGATCTCAGACCAAACATTGACACTTACTAGCTGTGTGACCCTGGGCAAGACACTTAATCCCAATTGCCTAAAAAAAAAAAAAGTTCATGATCAGCAAGCTAAGAACGCATCTCCTAGTCCAACCCCCTCTTTTTACAGATGAGGAAACTGAGTCCTGATGAGGTTAAATGCCTTGCCTTGAGTTGCAAGATTAATTGACAGAGGCATGATTTAAAGCTAGGGTTTTTCATCTCAATTTCACCTGTCTTTCTACTGTTCCATAACTACATCTCACTAAAAGGCTGATTTTGCTGATATTAAGCCAGATAATTAGTTTGCAAAAAAAAAATTAACAAGTTTTACTCTGTCATCATCTGACAGCCTGCTCAATTGGTACTGTCCACATATGGGGTAGCAGACAGAGCACTGGGCCTGGAATCAGGAAGACTTGAGTTAAAATCAGGCCTCAGACGCTAGCTCTGTAACCCTGCACAAGTCACTTCACCCTTGTGTGCCTCAGTTCCTCCTCTGTAAAATGAGCTGGAAAAGGAAATGGCAAACTACTCCAGTATCTTTACAAAGAAAATCCCAAATGGAGTCATGAAGAGTTGGACACGACTGTAAAACAACCAAACAACGACATTTCCCAAGGCCATACCTTCCCCTCACAGTTGTGCCCAGCGTTCCTGCTGTATATCATTTAAGTGATGTTACATCTGAGTGAAAACCTAACCCAGGATCCTAAAACTTGGTCATGCCCATGAACTATAACTCATCTTTACAACCAAAGCTGACACCAGGACCCAAAAGCATAGTGTTAATCTATTTCACCATATTAAAACAACCCATGGAAAACTGGGCCAAACAAATTAACTGCATCATGTTTGAGATGTGAAGTTGCTTAAGATGATGGAGAATGATATCTACTCCCTGGCAGAGATTTTGCCCAACGTCATACAGCTATTTCGCGGCTGAGCTAAGACTAGGATCTATGTTTCCTGGCTTCCAATCAAATTCTCTTTCTCCCTCTGGGCTTTACTTTCCTCATCTGTAAAAATGAAGTGACTGGCTAACATGATCTTTAAGGCCCCATTTTTTTTTAAAACTCTATAGAATTTTTGATGTGCAGTTGACCTTCTCCAATCTAAAAGGTAAATAGATGGCAGAAGGGTTTGGAATAAATTCATGGGTGATAAACCCATAAAGGTTTATTAAAGGTGAGTTAATATGTTCATATGATGTACCTTGATGCCACTGATAGAGTCAGTGTGAAGATAAATCAGCAGTTAGTAATCATGTCATTTCTTAAATTACGTTGATCAAGAGAAAGAAAAGAACTGAAATTGAAAAATGAACAATACACAGAAAATGTCTAGAGAAGAAATACAATGAAAAGAAACGAGATGGAAAGAGATGGAGAAATGGGGGAGAGAGGGAGAGAGAGGGAGAGGGAGAGGGAGAGAGAGAGAGAGAGAGAGAGAGAGAGAGAGAGAGAGAGAGAGAGAGAGAGAGAGAGAAATGGGAAGGAAATAGGAATTAAAATTTAAGAACTCAAAAGAAATGAGAAATCTAAAGGGATGTTTGAGGGTCATGAAACGGACACAAACTCTGAAATGCTAAGGCTAAAATCTGAACTACCTAATAAAAGTTGAGGTGAAAGTGGGAAAAGATAAATGTGATAAATACAATTTATTTCCATTCCCTTAGAAACAAAGCCCCCATTAACTTTAAACATGTGAGACCGAGTTTTTCCCTGGGGTCTATTCCAAGGGCCAAAGAACAGAGATTTGGACTTTTAGTGCTATTTTTATCACTCACTCAATAGGCAGAAAGGTTGCTATGCTTCAGTTTCCTCATCTGTTAGGTGAAAACAAATACAGGAAAGCAAATACACCATCCTAGTGAAATCTTTAGGAGCACCTGGGTGTCACAAGGGATAGAGTGCCACTCCCGGAGTTAAGAAAATTCATCTTTCTGAGTTCAAAACTGGCCTCAGATACTTACTACCTGTGTGACCCTGCGCAAGTCACTTCACCCCGTTTGCCTTAATTCTGTAAATTTCCTCATCTGTAAAATAACCTGGAAAAGGAAATGGCAAACCACTCCACTATTTTTGACAAGAAAACCCCAAATGGGGGGTCAGAAAGAGTCAGACATAACTGAAAAATAATTAAACAATAGCAACAACAAAAGTGAAATCGTTGCTAGGAACACTCAAATAGTGAAGTCTGCTAATATTCACTTCTTGCTAATCCCATCTCCTTCATTTTACCATTATTATGTTGGCTGGTTGTTGTCCTTCCTTCTAGAAGAGGACCAAAATGACATCACTATGTTAGTCAAGTTACAGTGTGCCCAGCTGTGGTTGTTCAGACAAATACAAGCTTGGAATGCTCTACCACAGGTCAGGCACAAATAGTCCAAGTGAACATTTGAAGTGGATTCTCTACATTTGCACATCTCACATTTCTTTTGAGCTACTTCAATTCTGCTTTGCTCGTAGAGCACAGCACCTTCTCTGATGAGGGCACTGTCCTGTGCCAGTGTCTCCCATATCACACAATCAGTTCCACAGTTCTTCAGAGAAACCTTGAGAGCATCCTTGTATCACTTCTGCTGATCACCAGGTGAGTGCTTGCCTTGTGTGAGTTCTCCATAAAATAGTCTTTTAGGCAAGTATATATTTGGCATTCAAACACCATGTCCAACCCATCAGAGCTGCACTTTCCGTTGTAGAGTTTGAATGTTTGGCAGTTGAATTGGAGAAAGGATTTCAGTGCCCAGTATTTTATCCTGCCAGGTGATCTTCAGAATCTTCCTAAGACAATTCAAATGGAAGCAATTCAGTCTCCTGGCATGGCGCTGGCATACTGTCCAGGTTTCACAGGCACACAACAATGAGGTCAGCACAACAGCTCTGTAGACCTTCAGTTTGGTAGTCAAATACCCCTTCTCTTCCATACTTTCCTTCAGAGCCTCCCAAACACTGAACTAACTGTGGCAATGTGTGTGTCAAACCTTATTATCAATGTGTATGTCCCTAGAAAGTCTACTCCCTGCGAGGGGGAAGAGAAAAGTGAAACAGGAGTATATAGACATCTCTGCCTCCCCTTGCCTTAAGATATTGACCAAACTAATGGAACCAGGCCTCAATCTAATTGTAAATGAGAATTAAGTTGTATTAAGTGATGACATTCTTCCTCTTTTGCACATTTTTATCACTTACTGCGTGTTTCAGACAGCTGAGAGTTTTCCCTGTACCGTATCAAAATCATATCCTAGAAAATGTTCTGAAAGTCACTTAAAGTAAGATATGACTAATAGATCTAGACCTAAGAGAGGTTTTAGAAACTATATAATCCAACCCTATCCTTTATAGATGAGGAAACTGAAGTCCAGGAAGATGGGCCTCAAATGACTTTCTTAAGATCAAAGAAGTATTAGAAGCTGAGAAGAGATTCTAATCAGGTCTCCAAATACTTCAAATCTAGTAATCTTTCTACTATACCATGACATCTTAGAGCATGAGTTCTTAATGTTTTTGGCATCATGGGACCCTTTGACTATCAAATAAAGTCTATGGACTACTCAAAATAGTGTTTTTAAATGTATAAATTTAAAAAATGTAGGATTATGAAGGAAACCAATTATAGTGAAATGCTATCAAAAATTTTTCCTATTCAAGTGCATGGACCTCCTGAAATTTATGAAACCCTTAGGGGTCTATGGACACCAAGTTAAGAACCCCCACCCCAGAAACAGTTGCATTTTCATGGAGATGAAAGTGTTAACATATAAAATGAAGCTCAATGTTGGAATTTCAGGCACAATCTGGCAGGTAGGGAGGTTTGGGGGGTTGGTGGAAGGTTGGTACCAGTGGTATGCTATTAAATGTTTAACAACTGACTCTCCAAAAACAAAATGTACATGTGACATATTTTAAGTTTAATCTGAATTATTAACATTTCTCCACCACTCTCATAAGTCCAGACAATCCACAAAATATTAAATCAAGTCCTGATTTGTAGCATTTCTCTATTTCTGAGGCGTAAATACTAACACTGAAAATTTGACAATCGGCTCTCTCAAGCAGGTTAGAGCTGGTTCAGCACACCCTAGTTGCTACCATATAAGCAACTACTTCAAAGTCAGCACCTCACAGTGGTTACATTTTCAGGTACGGCTCAAAGGTCATTGCTATGGACAAATAGCCGACTTGAAGATTCATAAATGCAAATCATCTTCATATAGCTCAAACCAGGTAGAAATAGAATATTTTCAGAGTAGCATTTATTGCAACAGTATGTTCATTTGTAGCTTTCTCATTTTCATAATAAAACTGAAGGCCCAAGACTTGAATTTCAGGTTTCAGAGGGGGTTTTTTCCATTTTTAAAAAGGAGTTGTTTCAATAATAAAATTAATGGATGGCATATGCCATTCTTTAACTTGGACATCTAACATCTTCATAAAGTATTGGAAGATATATTTGTTCTGACCAAAAAAAGAAAAAAGAGCAGGAGGAGGAGGAAGAGAAGTAGAAAACGAGAGAGGAAGGAGAAAGATCAAGACACAGATGGGGAAGGATAAAGAGGGAAAAGAGAACGTGACTTTAGAAGAGAAGAAAGTAAGTACTAATTATTTTAAACCTCACTAAAAATCTTTTTAAACATATAAATCCCTCTTTATTTTATGATATGGTTCTCTAGGAAGGGGAAGGCAGAAGATTACAAGGGAAATTTAAGTTTTGTAAAAAACCAAAAGATGTCAAGGAAGATTAAATTTTCTTAATGTAATAATTCACTGTTCTGTCCCACATACCAAGCCTCATTTAAATATAAATAATTGAATATTTCAGTACCAAGGATGAGAGAGGCAGCATGGAATAGCAGAAAGAGATTCTAGAACAGAAGTTTGGAAGTTATGGGTTCAAGCTCTGCATCAGACACTCACTAGTTTTATAACCCTGAATAAGTCTTTTAAGCTTCCTGGGAATTGATTTTATGGGAAAAAAGAAGGGATTGGATTCATTGATCTCTGGGGTCCCTTCCAACTCTAAATCTATGATTTGTATGATCATCATTCTGAAAATCAAATTATCATTCTCTATCATGTGGATAGATATAGGAAAGTTATAAGAAACTGGGACATGCTTGGAAATTTTTTTCTGAATAAAATTTCTCACATTAACAAAATTTTTGTTTTGTTCCTCCTTCTACTAAAAAAACACCCATCATTCTGAACATTCTTATGTTGTGTTGTAGTTAATTGTGTTTAATCTAATGATTTGATTAAGAGGAAATAGCTTGATATAATAGAGTACTCCCTAAGATTAAATATGATCTAGCTGGGTTTAAGACATGCCTCTGACTCATATTGGTCGAATCACTGTGGACAAGTCACTTAATATTTCATAGAAGAGGAAAATGTAATAATGGAATTCATATGGAAACAAAAAAAATCAAGAAGTTCAAGGGAAAAAATTAAAGGACATGATAATGAAAAAGGTCAAGTCACAGTGCTAGATCTCAGACTATATTTCAAGCAAATTACAAACTCTCGAAACAATTTGTTCCTGGTTAAAAATAGGTCAATCAGTAAAATTAAGTATACATCATAGAGAAGAAAATATATCTAATATACTAATACTCAATAAACACAGACCCTAGCTACTAGGATAAGGACTCAGTATTTGAAGATTAAAAAAAAAAACTGGGAAAATTGGACATCAATATTGAAGAAATCAAGTTTAGACCGACACATTGCACTTTATAAAAATAAGCTCCAAATGGGTAAATGATCTAGAATATAAGAAGTTACATCATAGACAAATTAGAGAAAGAAGGGAAAATTACCTATCAGATCTATGGATAGAAGAAAAGTTCATTACCAAACAAAGGAAAAGAGAAGATCAGAGAAGATAAAATGGAGAATTATGATTACATAACAATTTTGGACAAATCCAATGAATCTAAGATGAAAAAGGAAACTGGAGGAGAAAAAAACCTTGCAGCAAGTTTCTTTGATACAGATCTTCTTTCCAAAATATATAAGGGACTGATGCAAATTTAAAAGTAAGATTCACTCCCCAATTCGACCACCAAAAAAAAAGACAAAAAAGTAAAACGATAAATGTTGGAGGGGCTGTGGAAAAACAGACAAGTTTGTGCCATATTGGTCGATCTATGAATGGGTCCAACTATTCTGGAAAGCAGTTTGTAATTATATGCAAAAAGTTACACATTGCATGTTCTTTGACCCAGCTATACAATTGCTAAGTCTATATACTCCAAAATAAAAGATAGAGAAAAAAGTCTCATATATTCAAAATATTTATAATAGCTCCTTTTAAGTGGTAAGAAGAACTGAAAACTAAAAGGATACTCATCAGTTGAGAAAGAGTTGAATAAGTTATGATATATAAAGGTTAAGGGATACTATTTCACTGTAAGAAATAAGGAAATAGATAATTTCAAAGAGACATGAAAAGATATATATGAACTAATGCAGCAGGAAAAAGCAGAAGCAGTGGAATGATCTATAACATCAATACTGTAAGAACAAAAATTTTGAGGATATTTATAAACTGATGAAAAATGAAATGGGTAGAACCAGGAGGATAATTTATGCAATAACAACACTCGGTTTTCATTTATTTATTTATAATGTTCATTTTTTTTAAATGTTGAGTTCCAAATTCTCTGCTACCCTCACATTCCTCCCACACCCATTGAGAAGGCAAGTCCTTTGATATCATTTTTACACGTAAAGTCATATAAAACATTTACATATTAGCTATGTTATATTGAAAAAAAAGCAGGAAAAAACAAGAAAAATGAAGTGAAAAAATATGCTTGATCTGCTCTCAAAGTTCATCTGTTCTCTTTCTACAGGTGGATAGGTTTTTTCATCATCAACCCTTTGGAATTGTCTTGGATCATTGTATTGATCAGAGTAGTTAAGTCTTTCACAATTGATCATTACAATATTGTTGTTACTGTGTACAATGTTCTCCTGGTTCTGTTCACTTCATTTTGCATCTTCCCAGGTCTTTCTGAAACCATCCTGTTCATCATTTCTTATACCATAATAGTATGTCATCACAATCATATATACAACTTGTTCAACTAGTCCCCAATCTATGGGTATCCCTCCAATTTCCAATTCTTTGCCACTACAAAAAAAAAATGCATACATGTAAACTCAAGAGACAAAAGTAAACATAAACAGCTATTTCTGTACATATAGATTCTTTCCCTTTTTCTTTGATCTCCTTGGGGTACAGACCTAGTACTGGTATTGTTGGGTAAAAGAGTATGCACTTTCATAGCCCTTTGGGCATAGTTCCAAATTGTTCTCTGGAATGGCTAGACCCCTTTATAACTCTACCGACAGTGCGTTAGAATAACAATATTTATAAACACAAACAACTTTGAAAACTCTAAGAACACAATACCATGACCATCCCTAATTCCAGAAGATCAGTGATGAAATGTACTATGTAACTCCTGAGAGAAATGAATAAGTTAAGGGTGCGGAATGAGACATACATACACACATTACATATAAATATGTATGTATATATGTATGTATACAGATATGAAGAAAGAGAGAGAGAGAAAGAGATATTTGTACATATACAACCAATGAGGGAATTTGTTTTGCTCAGCAATGCATATTTCTAAAAATGAATTTTTTTCTTTCCCCCATTTTTCAATGGGATAGGGGTAAAAGAGAGAGAAAATCGATTTATGTTCATGAAAAAAAGAAGTATTTTAAATAGATTGAAGGGAAGGCTACAGGTATGAAATGTTGCAAGTACGTTCAGATGAAGTCATTGTACTGTTAGATTTTAAAAGACAGTTCACTTAACCTCTTAGCAGCACAGGAAACTCTTTATGACTTTAAGTTGAAAAGTAAGTGACCATCTACATTGGTGGATGGAGGTCCTGCGCCAGAAATTAAATATAGCATGAAATCACAGGAAAGATTAAAAGAAATCAGGCTTGTCTTGTAGTGTATGTGTGTCCACAAGGTCCAACTAAATAGATGCATAGGACCCTTGGAGATACCTTCCTTATAATAATTAACTGTTGCTATATGTTGACCAGCAGTATGTGTTCTACTCATTCTCCACCAGCAGTATGTGTTCTACTCATTCTCCCTCCAAAACATAAAGGGGTGGGGGAGAAGTCAAAAATCATCACAGACCACACCTATACCTGCCCACTGGGGCTTGGTTAGGGCAGGACTTCCAATCATTCAATAAATAAATCAGTATTTATTAAATGCTTACCATGTGCCAGGAGTTATGCTAAGTGCTGGAAATCTGAAAAGAGGCAAAAGGTGGTCCCTGACCTCAAAGAGCTTACAATCTAATGCAGAGACAACATGCAAACAAATACATTCAAAGTAATCCACGTACAGGATAAATAAGAAATTATTAATGGAGAGAAGGCACTGGAATTCCCTTCTAACCACCTCACGTTGTTGCAACTTCCTTCCCACTGTCTCCTGGGTTAGGGCATCCCCAGGAGCAAATGATTACAAATACAATTTATTTGGGCTGGCTGAGTCAGGGGCAGGTAGGGTCTGATTTTTTATGAATTTACTGTCTTCTCTTTTGCTGTCAGTCTGTCCCCTATCTTTCTAGCATCTGTTAGGATGCCTGCCTCTAGAAATAGTACTTCAATTCCCACCTCCACCTTTAAATGGATTATGAATACAGATAATAACCATACTTGCTAGAAGTGTGTCTAAAAGCAGAGTGAATAGAATCTTAGTATGGAGCACAGAGGGTCATATTCTCCCCTGAGCAAAATGGAAAAAACAAAACAAAACAAAACAAACAAAAAAAAAAAGGTCCTGGACATTGTGACTTTCTTTGAAGCAGCTCAGAAACCTCGTTTGCTTCCTTCTTGATTCTCAGCTGAGATCAGGATCCAAGGGACAGATAAGTAACCCCTGGAAAATTAAGGTATTACTATAAATATAAAACTGCAAGTAGAAGAAACCTTCCATCATTTTTGAAGGCATATTATTTACTTCCATGCTCCTCTTCAATGGCTTTTATTTTTTCTAAAATATTTATTTTTATTTTCCTATACTTTTTCAAGCTTCACTTTGAATATATCCCATTCATATAATATAGATTCATAACAAAAAAAAGCAAACTTGAGTTATTTTTTTTCCAACTCCCGTCTCCCTCTTTATCCCAATCTACCTCATATTCTCTCTTCCCCAACATACATGGCTTTGAAGGGACAGTAGTCTAAGAGTATGGGGATGGAGGGAAAAAACCCACATGCTGACCAACAGTTAAAATGAGCACAATCATTGGCAGCTGGTCCAAGGCTGCTAGAGGTCGGACCACTCTCCCATCCCCCTTCTCAAGAGATAATGTGCCACACATTTTGAGAGACATTTTAGCTGCCTGCTACTTCTGGAAAAAGCTTTGCTTGTCTTTGCTCATGCTGCTTAAATAGTATTCACCCTACCAACCTGTCAATCTGGTACCTTTCAGTGATTACTAAGTACACAAACAAAAAATTCAAAGATAACAAAAACACGATTACCTCTGTAAGGAAGACTGCAATGAGTGAAATATGGATACATTATCTCTGATTGCTTTTAGTTTAATAGAAATATTTTTGTAACAGCAACTTGAGTTATGTACATATCTGTGATTGTGATTGCTGTATACAAAAAATAATGAATGCATTTTTTTTTTACATTCTTTCAGGCATATAATCAAAACTCAATAGTTTTAAGGGGATTGTTTTAAAGCACTCTTTCCTATTTCCAATCATGTAAACACACTAAAGATTTCCTTGTGGCTTAAAAAAAATTTTTTTTGCGTGTTTCCCCTCCATTTTCAGTTTTCTAATTGGTTGAGTTTTCAATAAAAACATATTTCCTGAAAGACCTCAATTACATGTTATTCTTAAATGTTTTCCATTGCAAGGATTAGAGGTGATAAATCACATTCCGTTTATCTCCTACGGTTTCTTCTAGCACATTGTCAACTCCCCTCTCACCCGCGCTCACACACACCCCCTGCATCGTGCCTGCATATGGGACCCTGGAAAGGCGGTGGCTTAACTGACACCATTAGCACAGTGTGGTGGCTTTGATGTGTGGCTCTCGGCAGGGTTGCCAGCAGAGTGACAGACTCCTGCTCTAATGCAAAGATCATTTCTATTCATTTCATTTCTAATAGTCCTATATTACCATCAGTGGCACAAAGCAGACAGAAGTACCTCATAACTAAGGGAAAAAAATCCCAAATCCCTGAGGATTAGCTTTGCCCTCTGACTGCCAGTTCTCAGGCCTCCAGAGGACCTTTATCAAAAGAAAAGAAAGAAAAATAAACAAAAGCAAAATAACGATCTTAATCAGGTCATTCATTATTACCATTCCGATGAACGAACTCTTTCTTAAGGAAAAAAAAAAGCTTCAACTTTTTACTCTTCCTTTCTGTATCTGGGGTTAAAACAACATTGTCTTTGCATGTGTCTGTCCCGAAGAATATTTTCCCCTTTTCCCAGTTCTTAAGGAACTTCTGCAAAATATATCCTTGAACAAGTTTGTGTTTGGGTCTTTCTTTTGTTTGGCTTTGTTTTCTTTTAATTGGAAATTCAAGCCTAAAAATACCACATTAAGTTTCAGAATTGGAAAAGAAGATCAAAAGAAGTTTAAAAAAAATTTTAGGTAAGAGTGGTTTCCCCTGTATGTGAATGAATGAGGAGTTAACCAATGAGCAGTTAACCAGCAGGTTTAAAAGTAGGAGCCACAATACCTATAAATGTGGGAACATTTTATGTGTGAGAAAGCTGTTAAAGGGGACTTAAAAGAACAAAAAGTACCATTTGTTCCCCTAATTAACTTTGAAGAGTCTAATTAAGGGCAACATAAAAGCCTAAGAAATGCTTGTTATTAGGCATGTACTTTCACTTGATCAGTGAGATGGTATTCTTGTAAACAAAGATGCTAATTTAACCCAGCCCAAAATAAACCACTCTGCAAATATCTCACAACATAAGCATGCAGTACCTTGGGAGCAAAAACCCCATCTAGTGCACATTGCCTCTCAAGGGTCCTAATTTGGGGCATTAATGGCACTCAATTTAAAGATGCAATAGAGGATAAAGAACATTCTGATAATTTAGTCTCCTCCACTCGGCCATCCCTGAGGCTGTCTTGAACAATATTGTAACTAAAGGGGACTGATCTAAGTATTGACCTTTTCTATCTGAGGCAGATATAGCTTCATGTGTTTGTATTTGATTAAAACATTTTATCAATATTCGTCAAAGGTAAGCGTTCAGGTTTTGCTATTGTTCTCAGAACACTGTTGGACTTTTTTTTTTTTTTGAGGTTAGCTTTAATATACAAGACTAGGGAAAGGAGATGGGTTTTCCTGCTCAGGAAAGAATGTTTTTTTTAGTCAATCTTGTAAGATAATCATATAAGGGACTTGTGAGAGAGTACCTTAGTCCAGTTTCAAACTTCCAGCTTCCTAAGTGGGGTGAGCACTTGACCAGCAGTCATCAGCTCTGAGGCTAGTGACTTCCTTTCAAAACCTCCATTCAGTAGTATCACCATCTATAAAATTAGCCTAAAGATGTTTGCTAAGAATACCTCACAGGGAGGCTTTAACAGGTTTACGTCTAGAGCTTCTTGTAAGAAAGGTATTCTGTGTTTGACTATTGTAAATATCAAAACCCAGTACAAGGAAGTGGGAAAGAAGGAGGTAATGGCTTAGTAATAGAAAAACACCAAATGATATTTCCAGTCCTTTTCAGCCTTTGAAATTAGTGATAGCCCACAGTAGAAAAGATAGCATGTCATTAAAAACTAACCCTACACCTTACAAGTAGGGAAAAAAAAAAAAAGATCTAGCTGCAAAGCTTTGAGACTTCCGTTCTAACACCAGTATTAGAAAGGACAGTTCTCAAGAAAGAGCAGTGTCTAACAGCCTGGAGCATAAAGTTTATAGTCTATAAATAGAACAGGCTTTAAAAATATAGTTTGGCATGCAGAAACTTCTAAAGATTTTACACCACTAGACCTACAGCCGCTGACTCTCCTTGTACTTAACCTGGTAAGTAGAGAGAGAAGGATTTCTTAGTTGATGGGCTCATATTGCTTGAATCTTGTCCCTGGAGGTTTGGTTACATACCTGGGCATTTGGGAGGCCAAAAAAAAAAAAAAAAAGATATAGAACTACCTCTGTATAAGCCTTTACACAGTTCTACCCAAAGAAACTCCCCCAGGCTTGGTAATGGAGCCACACACAAAAATTTTCGCCTTAAGGGATGCCTTTTATTCCTTCTTGCATCATTATGAGCTTATAGAGTGCCCAAGGTTGGATAGCATTGTAATTTAGCACAGAGGGTAGCAAAGTGGAGGGGGGCATAATTGGCATAAGAAAAGTGAAGGTGGAGGCAGCAGAAAATGTTGCCTTTAAGCTGATGTCTTTCGGTCAGGCATTGCAAATGTTGTTTTGTTTTGTTTTCAGAAAGCATTCGAGCCACAACACATCCACTGGTCCTGTCAACAATTCATGTCATGCCCTTTCTCATGCAGTAACTGACTTCTGCTATTCCTTTTCTTTCTCAAGAAAGAAGTACGATCATCTGACTGGAGCAAGTAACCCAAGTTATCTCTATGGACACATTCCCATGAAAAACAGCAAAAGGAGACAAAGAGGAGAGGTTCTTTCTATATGTTCTGAACTCATCGCCTCTTTCCTTCCATTATCTTAGAAGTATTTTCTTTTTTAACTAAATTATCTTTTCTGTCATTAACAGTCACCAACAACACAAACATTTCAATATGCAAAGAATAAAAAGAGGCTTGGGACATAATGGATGGAGCAGCAGGCCTGGGGTCAGGAAGACCCGAATTCAAGTCCAGCCTCAGGCACTTACTAGCTGTGTGACGCTGGGCAAGTCACTTAACCCTGTTTGCCTCAGTTTCCTTATCTGTAGAATGAGTTAGAGAAGGAAATGGCAGACCACCCTAGTATCTTTGCCAGGAAAACCCCAAATGGGGTCACAAGAAGTCAGGCACTACTGAGCAATACAACAAAATAAGAAACTGAAATATTATATTTTTAGCCTATTTATGTTATATATGTCTGTATTATCTATATATATATGTGTTTTTATATATGTGTGTGTGTGTGTGTGTGTGTGGATATGTATGTTAAAATTCTCTCTAGACACATTTGACTTCCCATGATTTCTTTTAGGCCCTGAGCATGCATATCCACATTTATTCTCATGACTATGAATCCCTTACTGTCTCAAGAATAGACCCTGAAGGAGACATGTATCCAGGAAGAGATTCCATTTCACTGAGACAAGGAAGCTTAAAATGGTCAGATCTCCCTGTCCTAATTGATAGCCATTGGACACTCTAGAGGTGTATGATTTTCACTGGTGCCCGCACCCCTTAAAAGCATACCAGGCATGCGTGGCTTTCCTTGCCAGTAGTGAGAGACTAATTTAGTGCTAATTGTTCAGTGTTGTCTGAAACACCTCCCTACCTATGCTTAGCACGCTGTTGGAATGCTTACTCTGAACACATACATATTTATTTGCTTTTTGATTCATTTACATTCTATGTTTATGCCCCGCCCTACTCCAGTAACATAAATTACAGAAGCTTGAGCTGGGATTTGGAACACATGGCCTAGTCTCCTGGATCTGGATAACATATAATAATGTCCCAGAACATCCTGGATTTAGCAGTTTAACACAAAGAGCAACCAAAAGTTCTCAAAATATTCTGTGGTTTCCAGATCTGCAATTACTTTCCTTTAAAATTTCTTTAATTTAGATTTTCTTTAAAAAAAAAAATCCATTTTCCTATACATTTCTATGAAGGTTGTGCTCTTGTCTGAGAGTGATAAATAAATAAAAAAAAAAACAGCAACTGTGGTACAAAATTATCCTATATTGCTCAAGTCTACAATGAAAACAAGCACTATTTCAAGGCTTCAATAATATTTATAAAATAACAATAGCATTTACATAGCTCTTTAAAGGTTTGCAAAATACTTTACATACGTTATTTCACTTTTTTTCCCCTCACAGCTATCCTGGGAGACAGGTACTATTATTATTTCCATTTTATAGATAAGGAAACTGAGGCTCAGAAAAGTTAAATAACTTACCTAGAGTCACACAACTAGTAAATGTCTGAGGCTGAACTTGAACTCCAATGCTAGGTCCAATACTCTGCCACTTAACTGCCCTTAATGTTTATAAAATGCTTTACATATTTATTTCATTTGATCCTCACAATAACCTTAGGATATGGGTGCTACTATTGTCCTCATTTTACACATGAGGCTGAGGGCGGTTAATGACTTGCATAGGAGCACACAACTAACTGTTGGTGGTAAGATTCACTCAGGTCTTCTTACGACCAGCTTGCTATCCACTGAACCACCCACCTGCCAAAATGCAAAGACCAGTCATCACCATTGTTTTTTCTAAGGCACCAAAATCATTGGTATGCTTACCATGATTTTTATTCTGATCTTAAAATCAGAAACATCCCATAAAGCATTTACTCTCCAGTTCACTTAATCTGCACTCGGGAAGAAGGAGAATCTCTTCATTTAGTGCAGGTGGACTTTTGAACTAGAACTTCATCAAATACATTACTTTGCTGAATGGACTTTCCTTTCTCAATACAAGTGCTGTGTTCATGTCTGTCCACCACCCTTTTACCAAAGGTTTAAGGACTACCAGAAGAACTTTAACATATTTAGATGATTTTGAAGATAGGCTTTTGACTTTAGTGTACCAGCAGTGGGATATGTCCTCATATTAACCCCTATTTAGTTCAATTCACATCAATACATATTTATTAAAGCATTTATTATATGTGAGACATTGGGTATAAAAACATGAAAATCCTATGCCCAACATTGGGATAAGTTGGGTGTTCTGGCTGATAGTCCCTGACATTACAGCTTTCTCCATGACAGAAAGAAACATCTGGGTGTGATAAAACAGAACACTAGGCCAGCTAGAGAGAAGGCTGCATCAAGGAAGAAAGCTGGATTTACAATAGGAATTTCCAGGTTTCATCCATGATTATGACTAGGGGAAAACTGTTTCAAGGCTCTGGTCCTCAGTTTCCTCATCTATAAATTTAGTGTTGTGGTCTACATTAGTGCTTCTTAAACTGTGGGCCCCACATGGGATTTCAACCCACAGTTTAAAAAGTGCTGAGTGTCAAGTGGATAAAGTTTAAGAAGCCCTGTGGACCAATTCCAACTCCACATGATAGCTAAGATTTTGACCAACTTTAACATTCTAGAATGTCCTCATTGCCAGTTCAGATCTGTCTCTATATGAATCACACATGCATACACACACATACACACACAAGAAAGATACATGTCTTCTCTCGCTTCTATTTTTTATAGATTGCTATGTCAAAGTTTTGAATATTTGTGAATCTCAGGACACTCTGTACTGAAACTTGATACAGCAGCATCCGATGGCATCTAAAACCAAAACACCTAGCATAGCATGGGTTCTGGAAGGTTTTTTAATGTCATGGGTCCCCTTCTCAAAATACTGTTCTTAGATGCATAAAATAAAATACATAGGATTACAAAGGAAACTGATTATATTAAAATGGTTATCAGTTCATTTTCTTAAAGAAAAATTCATGAAGCCTGAATTAAGAACCCCTGAATAGGGAACTTTTATGACATTTGAACTCTGCACTAGACATTTTTCATCAGTGACAACACCTTTGGCAAGCGTATGTCTCCTTGTTCTAAGCTTCACTTGATCTTAATTATCAGGTAATATCAAACAAAATCTCTTTTTCCTATCCAGGAATTTTATATAGTTTTAGCATATATGTGAGGAAAGCACTTTATTGGAGAGGGCACTCTATGGCCACTTTTTGCTTTTCCTAATCAAATACTTTTTTATGGTCAACAAACAATAATGACAGTGGGATCTTATATTCTTTCTACCTTTAGTGTGTGACTATAAAGATTTATCTGTTATATAATATCATTTTTAAAAGCCTGCCTCTCTCCTACATTTTCATTAAAGACACCATCTCTTCCTGCATAAATTATTCTCAAAGATGAGGGAGTAAATGAGAAGGGTCAGTCGTTATTGATATCTCCCTGGTTGCCATTTTTAGAGTAATAATGTCCATGCTTTCTCCCAATCATTTGATATCTCATCCCTCCTATTCTTGCTCTTTTTAATAGGATAGGAACTGTACCTGTAATTTCACTGGTTTAAGGAACTCCTGAGTGAGGAAATTTTTTTATACTAAAGCATATCTTCACCTCCTTAGCAGCCAATCATAGAGTTGTCTACAGCGCATAGAGGTTAAGTGATTTGCCCAGGGTCACACAACCAGTGTGAAATAGTGTAACTGTCTATCTTCAATGCCTCTCCCATTCTCTTTAATAAAAATAAATAGTAACATCCTATGTTTACATAATTCCTTGCAGCTTATAAAGAATTCTTTACAATTCATAAAGCGTTTTTACATACATTATCACTCAATGTAGAGCTAGAAGGCATTTTTTAATATCATCTCATCCAATCCCTTCATGTTATAGATTAGGGAACTGAGGCTAAGAAAGATAAAGTCACTTTCCCAAGGTCAAAGGGCTATTAGGTAGCAAAGCTAGGACTTGGACCCAGATATTCAGATTCCAAATCCTGTAAGCACCTCTAAACTATAGTTTTCTTCTTCTAGTCTCCCAACACACATTTACAAGGTGAGTATACCTGTACAGGTATATATACCTGGGCAGTTAGGTGGCACAGTAAATAGAGCACAGGACTTGGAGTCAGAGAGAGCTGAGTTCAAAAACAGCCTCAGACACAGTTGTGTAATCCTGGGCAAGTAACTTAACCCTGTTTGCCTCAGTTTGCTCATCTGTAAAATGAGCTGGAGAAGGAAATGGCAAACCATTCCAGTATCTTCGCCAAGAAAACCCCAAATGTGGTCACAAAGAGTTGGACACAACTGAAAGGACTGAACAACAAAAATACCTATACATGACAAATCACCCTTCTAGGATCACCAGGCTGGAAAGATCCTCAAAGGTCATTCAGTAAAACTTCCTCATTTTACAGATGAGGAATATAGGCCTCTAGGTCTAAGGTTAAGCAATTTGACTAAGGTCACAGGGATCGTAAGGGGCAAAGCCTGGATTTGAACTCATACTACATGACTCCAGATTCATCAGAAAAGCCTAGACATGCTCTTTCCACTGTACGACATTACCTTTATTAAATTTTAAGTTATTCCCCAGGCAAGGACCATGTTTTATTCATTTCTGTGTCTCTCATGATGCCAGCACATGCTAAGCATTTGATAAATGTTTCTTGAATAAAAGAATGCAATTGAACTGGAACCTAGGCTGGCTGTAACTGTGCTTGAACTTTTCAGCAGATTTGATCCTCACAACAATCTTGTGAGGAAAGTAGCATAAGTGTACAAGTCTTTTTAAACCTCATTTTACAAACAGGTTGTGACTTCCTCAGGGTCACATGGGAAAGGACAGAGTTGGAGCCCAATCCCAAATTCTCTCCACTACATCATCTTGTTTTTCTTTTCCCGGGTCCCCTCTTGATAATTGGCACGCATCTGCAGGATATTTGGCAGAGTTTAGGAAGATGGCCAGTAGCCCCAGAGCAGAGCAAAACTAAACTCTTGTGGGAATAGAGGGAGAGTTCAAGGCCTCCTTAGCACTGGGCTTCCACCAACTGAACTAACCAGCTGGACTGGGGAAAGGTTGGGTGGCAGTGGGAAAATATGGGTGAGATTTTGTAAAATTTCTAGTCTAAATAAACTTTATATAAAACTAATGGTCTCTATACACCCAGATAAGCCTTATGAAGAGATTCCAAAGTGGGGTGCCAAAGCAAGCTACCAGTGCTTGCTGAAAAAAAACAAAGGTGTGAAAGAGAAAAGTACAAATCTGCATGACTTCCCCTAAAAGTTATTAATTATCCGCATTGTGAAATACCTGAAAACCATTTGTGATTTCTTTATGATTTATTTTTTAACAAAATTCTGCGTTGGTGTTAAACAGATTTCCAACCCTCAACAAACCAGATGGCTAATCCAAAATTATTACATGAAATATGAATAGGAAGCTCAGAGCTGTATTCTGCAAAAAGATAATGAGTATTTTTCGGCCTTTATAACTTAACAAATAAATTACATTTCTATTTCACTGGTATCTACTTTTAAATTATAACAAATAGTTCCAGTGATAATTACCAAATGTCTATATTTAGTGAAAACTAGCACATGTGTATAATAAATAATAGCACAATTTGATATTTCTGAAGTGCCTGTTTCTCTCGATATAGACATTTGGTAATTATCACCAGAGTTGGCATGTAGAGAGGTGTTTAGACAATTTTAAAAATGCATATTGCTTACTCAATAGAAGATGCACTCATTACATTTGGTTATGAAAATCCATATCCAGGTATTTTACAGGAAGATGGGTTCTTGACCTGGCAGATATGAAGGGAGAAGTAAACATTTTGGCTTAGTGGCCATAATCACTGCATTTTAGGATCGCAGCTCTAGACGTGACTGACAAATCACTTGCTAATTTAGTAGTGGTCCCAAGGTGGAATAACTGTGACCCTTGAAGCCAAAACGTTTACTGCCCAAGTATTATTCCTGTATCTTGGCACAAAACACTCCATTAATTCTGCCTTGCTATGTCTGCCTCCTGCATCTTTTAGTACCAGATTATTGTCAGGCTGGCAAAGAGCAACTTCCAGCAGAGACAAGCTTAGCACAGCTTGGCCAGAGTGAGGATGCTTTTGGCTCGTCACCTGGTAGAAGGCTGTAGAAGGAAAGTTTCCTTTTCAGTTCAGGTAATCAACAAGAGTCTGAGCAGACAGCAGATGAGAGGGAGACTTGCTTGTTTCAGCCCATTTTAGTAACTGGCCAATTCTTGGCATAAACAGCTCCCATAATAGCAGAGGGATGCAGGTGAGGCTCCAATAATTACATAAAGCCATGGGTAACAGCATTAGTAACTGAGATCAAAGTGATGAGGATTAGGGGAGAAGAAGGGAGTAATCAAATGGCCATAAGTGGTGACGTGGCTTACCTAACTCACTGCCACTGCCTGGAGAGTGGCAAATGTCACCAGTGGTCAGTGAATGGCAGCTGAAGCTACAGAAACCAAGATTGATGCTAAGAGTTAAAATGCAAGCAGATAAGACCATGAAGAACCAAAGAGAAAAAAATCAAAGTTCAAACACAGAAAACATAGCACCAAGAGTTAAGACCCAAACAATACTGGGATAACAGAAGAAAATCATTGATTATTAGAGGGACTTTAGAGTCATCTAGTCCATACCCCTCATTGATAGCTAACAGAATCAAGGTTCAGGGATGAGAAATGATTTATCCGATGCCATACAGCCAGATAGTGCAAGCCTGAGTCTAGAACCCAATTTTTTTCACTTCCAAGCCAGTGCTATTTCCCATTTATATATTTTAATTTTACTCCTCCTTTGATCTTATATCTCCTCTTTCAAGTCTACTCCCCCCAACTCCACTCCAATTAAGAAGCACTCAGGTGTCAGAGGTTTCAGTGAAATATTGTTTAGATGGATAATTTGCTTTTGTCTCGTGCAAGGCAGAGATTACAGAACTAGATAGTTAGAATGGACTTTAGAAATCACATTGTCCAACTGCCTCCTCTTGACAGATGAGAAAAATACTGACCGAGGTGTTTAAGGGAATTGTTAAGTGAAGGTCACACGTAGCTAGTCAGCAGCAGAGCTGGATCCATGAGAACAGTTTGCTCCAAAAGCCATGAAAGTGGCTGAGGCAGGAGCTGTGGAGCACCTAAAGCTTGGTCAGACATCAGAGATGCCAAAGTTACCCATTTCATCCCAGGCCATCACCAGGGAGTTTTGTCCTGCCACTGGACTTCAATGACTCTGGGATAGTGAGGCTAACAATGTGTAAGTCTACCTCACTTTAATCCAGTTGACACTGGAGTCAAGATTTCCCCCCTGTGGTCATTAGTCCTCATCAAAAATGGAAGATGAACAACAACTGGTTGCTAAAACAGCAACAATTGGTACATCTCAAGCAAAGTAGGGATAGATGCTTGATAAGTAGTATAAGAAGCTCAGGTCAGGAACTTCTGGAAGTGGAGAATGGGAAAGTTTGGTTGTGTTGGAGATAAGCCCCAGGGTAGACTAATACCAGAGAGGTAGGATATGATCCATATTCCCACTCTCCAATTGGTTGGTCATATATCCTTTGGGGTCATATCACCCCACTCAGCACCTATGTTGGAGACCATGTTCCTAAAGCAAAAGCCAAATAGTGGACAGACTCATTCATAGACTCTGACAAGGTGAAAACAAAGACAGGAATAAAAAGGTAGTTGAGGTTAGCATTTTCCCTGAGTAGTTACCCAAACTTTGGGGAATTTAGGGACAAGATTCACACATCTTGGGGAAGCATAGCAATATTGCATTAGAGGTAGTACCCAAACCAATGAGATTACATTATTTATGCTCATGATAATCTGAGTTTTGTCTATTACTGACAAGGATTATTGTGACCTACACAAATTCTAGAGGTAGCTAGGTGGCACAGTGGATAGAACGCAGGGTCTGGAGTCAGGAAGACCTGAGTTCAAATTTGGCCTCATATACATACTAGCTATTTGACCCTGTGCAAGTCACTTAGTGTTCTTTATCTCAGTTTCCTAACCTGTAAAATGAGCTGGGGAAGGAAATGGCAAATCACTTTAGTATCTTTGCTAAGAAAACCCCAAATGGGGTTAGGAAGAGTTGAATAAAACTAAACAACAACAACAGCAGCAACAACAACAACAACAACAACAGAAACTCTAAAGTTGGAAGAGTCAAAGGAGCTACTATCAACTTCACCACGGGGGAACAAAAACAAAAACAAAATCCCACATGCTAGCCTTGCCCAGGGAGAAGCAATCCTATACAATTTACAGAATGAACGAGAGAGTCTATAAATACTCTCATTCAACTCTTTAATCTTCCTGGGTCATTTTCTACCTTACTGGGCTTTTAATTAACAGTGTCAGGGTAGACATCCTGTCTTGTCCACAATTCCACAACCCTACCTGTTCCCAGACTCTCTCCTCCCTGTCAATAGCATTACTGAGAAAAATTCTTCCTTATTAGAATTTTGTCAGAAAGCACAGCAATACAAAACCATAACACTAAAAGAGTATCTTCCAATGCAAGTCTATTTTTATTTGAATAGGATGTCTTTTTAATTAAAACATAAAATATTTTCCAGTAATCATAAATAATAATAAGCATCAGAACCATAAAAGACAGGACCTTGCATTTTCTTAACCCTGAAAATCAGTCCATTAAAATGAATTTTCAAGGTTGAAAAATAACTGGGATAAGCCAATGTTTAAACTTAGTTCAATATCTAAGATTTGGGGGGTTAATATAGACATTTCTTACCCTTGATAAAATGCCTATCTTCTTTGTTTTTTTCCATTTTCATTATCCGTCTAATAATTTTACCAATTCAGTGGGGTGGGGGAGGGAGGAAAAAGGAAACAGAATTTTTGCCCCCAAAGTCAGCAATCACTAGTTAAGCATTTCTTTTGATTCAACAGAGGGACTAGTTCAGCTCATTTAGTTTCTTCAGCCCCCATTAACCATCTCCATCTCATTCCAATAAAGTACAAAATCTAAATTATAAATTTAAGAAATATATGTGCGTATGCATATATATACATGTACATATATTACAAAGATATGTACATATAAAAATACATGTGTGCGCATGTATTTGTGTTGAATAGAGTTGCTACCGTCAAATTACTTACCACCATGTGGCAAGCCTGCTTGATAATGAGCATCTCCAGACTGGACCAGTCCTCAGAAAACAAATAGTCTTGTGCTAGAATTTGATTCCAAGTCTTTCTAGAAAGACAGAACCTGTTAGAACTTGATCTCTACCAACTTAACTCTCAAGAACCTGGGATCACCTCCATACTAAGATGAAGAAGAAATGGTGTAAAAGAAGCCCTCATAGTAATGATGGCTTGAAAAAGAAGGTGGACTGGTCATGCAGCAAGGGTTCTTAACTCGGGGTACATGAACTTAGTTTTTTTTTAACATATTTTAATAACTATATTTCAATATAATTGATTTTCTTAGTAATATTATACATTTTATCCTATGCTTTTAAAAGTGTTATTCTAGATTTTGCCAGACTGCTAAAAGGGTCCGGGACTCAAAGAAGCTTAAAAACTCTTGATCTAGAGGAAAGTTCCAGGTCACTGGGTGCTCCAAATAAAGAATTTACCAGAGATCAGTCTCACAAGTTGAGGTATGGATGAGTTACCTCTGTACCTTTGAAAGGAGTACCCACATCACTGAGATCACTGATCCAAAGAAACACATACTTGTATTGCTTTCAAGTACAAACAGTAAATAACTAGGCTGGCAAAGTCATTCATTCATTTCTTAATTCAAACTGATGCCAATGAGGAACCCTTAGGGGATCTGTCTTAATAAATGGTAAGAGTGATTTGCAATTAGCACATTAATTGCTTGTATATAAAATTACTGCTTCTTACATGCCTTAAGGATGCTTGAAAACAGTTTTTGTTTTTCAATATTTTAAACATCCTGGTGAAATCTTGCTTACACTATTAATTTACACTATTGATTAAGACAACATTTTCTAGGCAAAAATGCACTTCACTTAACTTCTGGCCAAATGATCCCTAACTGCTACTCCCATTTCTCATGGTTTGACTGTATCTCAAAGTTATTGGCCCCAGCACTCTCTTGTTAAGAACTTTTAATGGTAAGGGAAGCTACTGTTTTTTAATGGGGAAACATTTACCAGTATTTCCTTAAACTTGCTAAATTGTATTCTACTATTTTAAATTGCAGCGATTCCTGTAAATCCTTTTTGTCTTTTTCTCTTTCACAGGCATTTGTGGACACCAGTTCTTTCCTGACCCGTCCTTTAAAATCTTCTCTACCCACTTGGCTGATGTGTGATGGATGTTTATCATCAAATAATCAGTACAGCTGAAAATATTTGCCTTTTATATTGAAAATTAATCTCCTATTTCAGAAGCTTGATGGTGTCGAGGTTGAATAGGATTTCGATTAGTGGATAGCTAGAAGGGTTCAGCTTTTTTTAAATGCCCAGAGGAAAGATGACAAAAACTGAGATATTGGCACTCCAAGCAATTTGAGAGAGCTCCCTAAAAGCTGAAGGAATGAAAGAATTAATGCTGGAAATGAATCAGCAGATTGATTGTAGTAACTTGCTTTTTAACTATCCCTTCAGTTTTTCTTTGACATTTAACTATTTTTGGTGTACTTTCCTTCCTTTCCTTACCCCTAGATTACACATTAAACCCCAAATACTGAGATATTATTTCTTCTAGCAAGACCATCAAACTCAGACAGAACCAAAATAGATCTGGCTTATAGCTTCTATTACACAGGGTTATATAAAACTCCTCCATGATGTTTCCAAGGTATTTTTCTCTTGGGGCATTAGCTTTTTAATTTTTTTTTGAAGAAAGAAATTTTCTTTAAATTTTTCTTTAAAGATATGTAAATGAGAACAATTATACCTTTTTCTTGGAGGGGAGAAGAATCGTTTATCCAAAGACTGTGGTGTATTCAAGAGCAGCTGAGGTGAATGGGAGGGAGGGGAAGTCTCCTTCTGAGGCCACCTTGTGGTTTTACTGCAAAGCTCAGGAAAATAGAAGCTTTCTGTGCCTTAATAAATGTGGCCCTATGTCATTCCCACCATAAACATGGGTACAGTCCTGCACCCATATAAAACTCATAGACCTAGTTGATTTTCTTGTGTGTCCATCCACACACCTAGACCCCAAAACCCTGACCGCAGGCCCCTCTTTAGCAGGCTCACATCTTGTACTGTTTGCCCTGTGATTTGGAAAACCACATGTAGCCTAAACCTTGTACACAACTTCCATACAAAAAAAATTATTTACAATCACCCCATGACATTTTCAATGACCATTTTCCCAAAATAGCAATAGTATGTTTTGATTTCCAAATCCTTTTTAGACATAGACAGATAGAAAGGCAGAAAGAGGTGTTTTCATTTTTTGGCTTAGGAGGGAAACGGAGAAATCATGTTCCTCGTGTCTGATGTAGGGTGTTGCCTGTAAGTGTTTTATCATGTTTTCAACTCAGTTTAAGAAAAAAATTAAGCACCTGTTGTTTGTAGAGTACTATGCTCTGGGCTGTTTGAGAGACAGAGTTTAGATATGATTTCGATATAAGGTTGTTACCTCATGGTGTTTATAATCTAATAAGGGATTATAGGATCACAGATCTGGATCTGTAGGGGCTTTAGGAGTCATCTAGTCCAATATGGTTATGCATGAGGAACTAAGGTCCATAAAGGTGAAGCGAATTGTCCAAAGTCACTCAGGTAAGAAGTCAGTCAATAAATACGTATTAAGGGCCTATTATATGCCAGGTACCGTGCTAAGCACTGGGGATACAAAGAAAGGCAAAAGACAGTCACTGCCCCCAAGAAACTCACAATCTAAGATGCAAAAAGTTACATACAAAGAGGCTATATACAGAAGAAGCGGGAAATAATCAAAAGAGAGAAGGAACTAGAATTAAGAGGCACTGGGTGAGAAAGACTTTCTATAGCTGAGATTTTTAACTGGTCTTGAAGGAAGCCAGGAAAGTCAGGAGGGGGAGATGAAGAGGCAGAGCACTGTAGGTGTGGAGGGACAGCCAGAGAAAATGCCTGAATCTAAGATAGAAAGAACAGCATGGAGGCAAGTGTGACTGAATGAAAGAGGAAAGGTGGAATGTGGAAGGCAGCTAGAAGGGTGGGGGGAGGACAGGGCTAGGGCATAAAGGGCTTTGAGCACCCCATGGAAGGAAGACCTTATGCTTCATGCTAGAGATGACAGGAAGCCAGGGCAGTTTATTGAGTGGCAGGGTAACATGGTCAGACTCCTGCTTTAGGAAAATCACTTTGGTCACAAAATAGAGGGTGGGCTGGACCTGGGAGAGCCATGTGGCAGGCAGAACAACCAGCACACCACTGAAATAGTCCGGGAGTAAGGAGATGAGGACCTGCACCAGGGTGAGGGCAGTGTCAGAGGAGAGAAGAGGACTTACTGGAGAGATGCTGCAATTGAAAGGCCTGGTCAACAGATTGGATACGGGGGGAGGGGGGAAAGGAAGAAATGGTGAGGAGTTGAAGATGACCACCTAGGACTAGGAGGATAGTGGTACCCTTGACAGTAATAGGCAAGTTTGATAGAAAAGTTTTATGTTTGAGGAGGGAAAGATCATTATTTATTAAGGGGCTCAAGGAAGTTTTCTGGGTAACAGGAAGCATTTGAGTTGGGGAAGAGGGAAAAGGCATAAGAAAACTGTGCAAGCAAAGTCATGGAAATGGGCTAGTATGCAAACAGGCCATATGTGGTGGATAGCAAATGATTCATTTTGGGAGAAGCATAGAGAATATACATGGAGGAGAACAGCATGAGAAGACTGAAAAGCTAGGATAATACCAGACTGTGGAGGGCCGTGAATTCCAGACAAAGCAGTGTGAATTTTATTTAGTAGGTAATAAATAGAATGTAACTGAAGGGATCTGAGCAGGTAAGTAATGATAATTATAGTAGCCAACATTTATATAGCACTTCTTATGTACCAGATACTGTGCTAAGCACATATTATCTCATTTGATCCTCATAACAACCCTGGGCGGGGGGTAGATGCTGTTATTATACCCATTTTATAGATGAGGAAACTAAGGCATGTAAAGGTTAAGTGACTTGACCAGGGTCACATAGCTGAAGCCAGAGTCATACTCAGGTCTTCCTGACTTGAGGCGTGGTGCCCTATCCACTGAACCACTCAGCACAAGTAGCATGACCTGATCTGTGCATGAGGATAATAAACATTTCAGTGGCAGAAAAAATGTTTTAGGGGATAGTTTCAGGGGAGTGGGAAATAATAAAGATAGAGGACCTGATAGGAAAGTATTACAATAGTTCATAAGAAAGGGTCTGTTTTATGCATTTGATTGTAGGAATCAGTGGAAGAGAACAGAGGATAAAGATACTGTACACCTCCATCATACACTCCTTGGCATTTGCTCCAAACCTCCTTTCACAAGATGCCTCCACCCATCTTATCCCACTCTCAGCAAGAGATCTTGAAATAAAACTGAGGCCACCAATCACTAGCTCCCACTTTTCCTCAATTCTTTATCTCAAATCCTTTTAACATCCTCTCCTCTCTCTTCCTTTGCTTCAGACTTCAAGAAAGAGGTGGCATTTCTACTTGCCAAGGCCAACCCTTCTTGTGTCTGTGATGGTATGCCCTCCAGTCTCCTCCAAGTGCCTACCCTTTCAATTATCCTCTCTCTCATTTAAAAAAAAAACATCTCTTCTTACCCACTGGTTCTTTTTTCTTTTTTTTTTCTTTTTTGCTACCTAGACATATGATTAAATGTTCTCACCCTTAAAAAAATCTTCATTTGACCTTACCATTTCCTCAAGTTATTATCCTATTTTTCTCCTTCCTTTCACAGTCAAACTCCTAGAAAAATTGTCTTTCAATTACTATTTTCTCAGCTCCCAGTCACTTCTCAGTCCTTTTCAATATGGTTCCTGACGCATCATTTAACTGAAGTGTATGTCTCCTAAATCACTAATATTCTATTTTACTAAATGTAGTGGTCTTTTCCTAGTGCTCAACCTTTTTGGTCTTTCTGCAGAGATTCACAATATCACAATTCACAATTCCTCCTCCTAAACACTATTCCTTCCCTATATTTTCTTGTCACTTCCTTTCCTGGTTCCCCTCCGCATAGTCATAGAGCTGAAAGAGAATTTAAGGGTCCTTGAGTCCAGACCCTCATTCTATAAATAAAGAAACTGAGTAATAAAAAGGCTAAGTGACTTGTTCCAAGACACCCAGGCAGAAGTGTCAGAGCCAGGATTCTCAGTCTCTTTTGCAGGATTATCATCTGTGTTAATCATCTATGTGTGGGTGTACCACAAGCCTCAGTTTCAGGCCTTCTCTATCTCCATTCTCTATGTGATCTCATCAGCTCCTCTTCCTTCAACTATTATTTGCACAGGCCAAAGACTTGAAGATTTACATATCCAGGCCCCACATCTCTCCTGAGCTCTATTCCCACATCTCCAACTGCCTGGTGGATCTTTCTGCATGAGTGCCCCATAAGTATCGCAAAGGAAACACGTCCAAAGCAGAATTTTCCTGTCTTTGCCCCCAAACCCACTCCTCCTTAACCCGAGTGATACCTCCTACAAGAGACACTTCTTATAGTGGCAGCCAGTCAGTGAATAAATATGCTCTAAGCAGCCCCTTATATTCTAGGCACTGTACTAAGTGGTACATACCTCAAAATTGCCTTGTATTTATTTTGTATTTGGGGGCACAGCACTCATCTGTGTATGTGATTTTTCCCCCTTCTACTCTATTCCTACCCCCAGGGAAAAAAGTTCTTTGCGGTCAGGAAATGGATTTTTATTTTTGTTTTTGTTTTGTCTTTCTATCCTCCCTGACACCATGATCCTCTTCAAGAAGAACTAGCAACACTCTATCCCCAGCACCTAAAACAGCATCTGGCACACAGTAGTCACTTGATAAATGTTTGTTGAATTGAATTATCAAAGATAACCCCAAGTTTTTGATCAAAGGAGATAAGATAAAGATATAACACAGAAGATTCAAAAAACCCTAGGAAGAAAAGTCCAAGTTCAGTTTTACAAATGAATTTGTAGAGTTAGTGGGACATCCAGGTAGAGATGTCCCAGAGATAACTGGGAATACAGAAGAAGGCTTGAAGGTTATAGGTAGGTTCAAAAGAGAGGTCAAGCCAGGAACTGTGGATTTGGAAGTTGTCCATGTTGAACTGCTCCGAGAGTAGAGTTGTTTCCTCATCAGAAATTGCTAATCTTTGACATGGGGGGTAGGAAATTAAATTAAGAGTTCTTGATACAAGGAAGAGGGGAAAGTTTATGTAGACAGTTGTTTTTGGTTTTGTTTTGTTTTGTTTTTTTGCCTCCAACAGCAAGAGTAAGCCTGAGAAGTATCTCAGTTATTGACTTAAAGATGAGTTTCTTCTATACTGAGTTTTATGGGATAGAATAACAAAGAATTATTTCAGATGCCAAAATTACCTCAGATATACATGCACACAAAGTAGCCTAAAAAAATTAATCTTGAAATGTGTTCAAAATGTAAAGTATAAGATTCATTATCATTAATTAGCTAACATGTAATAAAACCCACTGACAAATTTGTGGGGTTTTTTTTAAGCTTTGCATCAGCCCTCTATAATGCAATATTTTTTTCTTCCTTAAATGCCACAGCTGTTTCTGATTCCTTGACTATTGTTTTCTTTAGCAACCAAAAAGTTTGTTGTCCGTTGTCATTTTCTTATATTCTCAAACTATTTGCAAGAAACTAAATTCTAATTTCTGCTTTGGGTGCTTTTCATATTAGGTAGTAGTAAAAAGTAAACCTTTATGCTTGCATTCTGAGCTAGCTTAAGTAAGATTATTTCTAGGATTGTTGGTGTTTCTTTTTCCTTTGAGGAAAAACAAAGTCCAGATTCTGAGGAGAAAATAAATTATTTCACTTACTATATGGTTCACATCAGTTTGGTTACAGAAAAAATCTTAATATGGTAAAAAAAATAATCTGACCACTATTATCATGGAGAATTGGGGATTTCTCTCTTTTTCCTCCAAATCAACAATAGGTCCTTAAAGGGGTCTGGAAAACAAACAAACAAAAACACTGAAGCCAAATGAAAACAGTTAAACATGAAAAACCAAAAACAGTTGGAAGAATTCACAGAGGAGGGAAAAAACAAAACAAAACAAAACAAAAAACTCAAAATGTTCTTTGTCTTTTTTTGCGGGGGGGAGGTTTGGGTTCTTATTTGGAGGACCTAGCGTTTAAAAGGTTTAAATACTATATCGAAATATTTCACACAATATGAGTTAGCTGAAGTCATGTATCTGTAGATTTGATGGATTTAGTTAAAACTGGATACCAGGATAAAATAGTAATTCAGTAATTTACAAAAGACAGGTAGAAGAGTGTCAGTCCCATCTTTCCTTGGTAGGGCCTCCTTACTTCTCTCTCAAATTCTGGCGGACCTTACTCAGCATACCTGGTGACAAGCCCAGCATTCCTGACTTTCTCCCCTCAGAGAATTGACTTCTCCTACAGGCTCCTGCTCTGTTGGGATAATGGCAAAATCTATCACCTCCAAGGGCTTATCTCTCTGTCACAATTATCATCATAATACCCTCTGGAATCACATAATTAACTCTGTCACCAGAAAATACTGTTTATGCTTTTAGAAATATCACTTCAGTCCCTGTGCTTGATGACCCATCCTCTGTTAATAGTAGCCCTGCTGGTTTTGTTTTGAGGTATGATTATGATCCATCTGATAGGGATGATTATGAAATTCATCAGTAATGGGGAGGGGGCTGAGCCTTGTAGGAAGCTGCCAATCACAGAACTACCCAAATATGTCACAAACCCAGACACAAAATCCTTGTAAATAGCAAAGTTCTTCTTCCCCAATCTTCTTTCCCCCACATTTGAATTACCTTACTCCCTCTAGTCAGGAAGACTTTTTTTTTTCTTTCCCTGAAGTGAAATAATTTTGAAAATAGTAAATTTTATACCAAATAAATGAAACAACATTTGTGACCAGAAGTAATTTAACTTTGTTAGCCTAAAAATGTAATTATTCTATGTATCTCCATGCCTTCCAACAATTTTAAAATTAGGTATAAACACCAATACTTCACATTTTGAACCAGCTTCTATAACCACTAATGCAGGGATGGGGTGGTAGATAGCTGGAAGCATTCCTAGAGTCCAAATTAACATGGATTCAAGTTCTATCTCTGACCCATAGTGGCTGTATGAATCTAGGTAAGTCCATTGGCTTCTCAGTGTCCTAGGTAGCCATCCACAATTATAAATTGCAGAAAAGGTGCTGACCTGAAGTTTTAAAGGGAGTTTTTTTTTTTTCATCCAGGAGTTCCCTAGAGTAGTGAAATCACAGGTCAGTCACTATCTCTTCTATAAAGATTATTTTTAGGTTGTTTTGGTTTGGTTTCTGTGGAAAAAAATAAAATTCAGCTCACGAAAAGGAAATAAATTAGTTTGGGACTGTTTAGTGCAACCTGTTGATTAACTGCTCACAATCTGTCTTCTGAAGGATCTCGTTCACTGCAGAATCTGTGTTGTCACCTCCCAGAGTGCCCCATTGAGGACTTCAAGTTCATGGGAATGACCAATGCAAACGATCCCTGAACTCTTTCCCACAGCCAAATGACAGCTGTGATTCTCTGGCCCCAGCTTGCCTTCTTAAAGCTGATTCAGCAGTAAATTTATGGCATTTCCTCCACAGTATCCCATGCTGGTTCTGGACATTTATCACTCTGACCAATTATCAGAAGATCTATGGCTTCCCCATCACTCATGTTGATCAAAATTCCGATTTCCTGATGGGAGGAGCAACCATGGGTCAAGGAATACTTACTTGAAATGCCACATAAAGCCCAGCACCTTCTTTAAACACAATGACAAAATGCTTTCCATATATTAGCTCATTGGAGCTTCACAACAATCCCAGCAGGTAGGGACTGTAGACATTATTATCACCATTTTACAAATGAAGAAACCTCTCAGAAGACTTAAGTGATTTCTCCATGGTCACAGGGATGGTAAGTGTCAGAGGCAGAATTTGAACCTAAGTCCTCTCAGTGCTGTATTCAATTTACTATGTCACATTGCTCTGTTATCCAAGAGAATCTTAATGGAACATTTCATGATGGAAAACCATAAAAAGTCATTCTGCAGTCTGAAAACATGCCAAAATATGTGAAGGAAGAGGTTTTTAAGAAAACTTGGAAAATGCTTAAAACACACAAACACACACACACACCCCAAACAGCTTGACAACTTACAAAAACCAAAACTAGTTCTCCAATAATGAAGTCCTTTGAACCTAGTCAAAGAGATGAATGAAAACTTTCCCATAAAAATATTTTACAAAACCAACATAATATGAGGCTGTTTACACATGGAAAAATTATAGGACAATAGATTGCCTTATTAGCCTCATGTGAAAATGTGAGCTTACTGCATCATAAGTCAGGATAGGTACTGCTGATTATAATATGATCTGAAGAAGGAAGCTTTTCCTATTCAAAAATATCTCATGATGGCTTGTGATAGAGCAGCCATTGCTTCCTATCTTAAACTCCCAAACATTTAAGTAAATAATGGTTTAAATAGCAAAGGTTAGACAAAGACATTGTCTCCAGAAGGACACTGTAAAAATATATACCTAACATCTGGGAGAAAAGCCAACTGTCCTCTGACCTTTCCCTCTCCCCTTAGCACATTGATACAAATTAGGAGGGGAGGGGGTTGTTTGTTTTCTCCTCCAATTGGCTATGTGTCACCTTTGAAGGGCATCTTTATTCCTCATCCTAAAGTAGTAAGACACATGGCAGGCAAGTTTCAACTGAGGGAGAAGTGAAGGTGTCATGGAGACCATATCACTGACAAACCTTACTTAAGTAGCTGAGGAATATTATGAAATGTTTATGGAGAATAAAAATCCAGGTAAGATATCTATCTAATGCAGCAGCATAGGAACACCAGACAAATAATTTTCTCATCTATAAAATAAGAAGGTTGAACTAAATGATCTCTAAAGTCACTTTCAACTCTGGATCTGTGATCCTGTTTTAGGACTGTTCCTTAGCTGGTACTGTAAGAAGTAAGGGGATTCCTTCTCCTACTTCTTACCATACCTGTTATTTCATTTATTTAGGGAGGTTTCAATAGTCAATAAATATTTATTAAGCACCTACTATGTGCTAGATGGTTCAGTGGATAGAGCACTGGGCTAGCAATCAGGAAAACTCATCTTCCTAAGTTCAAATCTGGCTTCAGACACCTCCTAGCTGTGTGACTCTGGGTAAGTCACTTAACCCTGTTTGCCTCAGTTCCTCATCTGCAAAATGAGTTGCAGAAGGAAATGGCAAACCACTCCAGTATCTTTGCTAAGAAAACTCCAAATGGGGTCACGGAGAGACATGACTGAACAACAATGCATACATGTGCCAGCTATTGAACTAAGTTCTGAGGATACAAAGAAAAGCAAGTCAGGCCTCACCTGCCCTCAGCAAGAGGGCATGATGAAGTCCAGAGGACTGCAACTGGGTGGGAAATAGAGATGTCTCCCCTTGGATCCCTTCTTAAATGAAGGGCCTGGGAGAGGCTCCCCAACGTCCACCCTCCCTTATGCTCTTAGATACAAGATAGGGAAGAGTCTCAGGGGCAAGATGTATGGAGAAGGCATGTTTCAGAATGAATGTGATCTTGTAGAACAATGAGTTTCAGAAAATTACAATGAAGATCAGCAAGGGGGAAGGGAAAGCATTTATATAGTGACTACTACGTGCCAGGTACTATGCTAAATACTTTACAAATATTGTCTCATTATCACATATTTTCCAGGAGTTCAGTCTAGTGGGTGTCCAGGAAGAATTTCCTCTACCAATATCCATCAGCAACTTCTTACCTTAGAGAGCTGTGTGGTTCACTAAAAAGATAAGTGATTTGCCCAGGGTCACACAGCCTGTATGTGTCGGACGCAGAATTTGAACCCAGGTCATACCGATTCTGAGGTCATCTCTATCTACTATGCCAGCCTCCCTCTTGATAATACAAATTCTGTTGTTGTTGGCAAGTCATTCCTGACTCTTCATGACCCCATTTGGGGTTTTCTTGGCAAAAGATATTGGAGTAGTTTGCCATTTCCTTCTCTAGTTCATTTTACAGATGAGGAAACTGAGGCAAACAAGGTTGAGTGACTTGCCCAGGGTCATACAACTAGTAAGTGTCTGAGGCTGGATTTGAACTCAGGTCCTTCTGACTCCAGTGCCTGTGCTCTACCCACTAAGTCGTCTAGCTGCCTCTGGCATATAATAGATACTTAATAAATGTTTATTGACACTCTGACTGACTAACTTAATGATAATCCCTGATAAACCCTAGGAAGCTGGTAGAGGTTCAGAAGCAGCCTATAGGCCTATGTTCCAAGAACATTCCAAGCTAACTTCAGAAAGACCTTGCATTATAGGAGATAATCAATATTTGACTACAACTCTGAGCCCAGTCTATGTCGATATGGTAAGGTTACAATTTCTATCCATAGCAGGTATCTGCTTATGTGGATTAAATCACAAAGCCTTGAAGTATTGAAATGAAGTTCCCTGAATTTAGGTCAAAGTTAGTTGTTTCTTGTCCCAGAAAGCTAAATATGCTTTTAAAATCATGAGCATTAATTTATGTTTTAAGGTCTGCAAAGTCCTTTACAAATATTATGTCGTTTGCAAGCAGACTGCAGAAAAACCTGGAAAGACTTATATGGATTGATACTGAGTGAAGGAAACAGAACCAGGAGAACGTTGTACACACTAACAGTCACATTGTGCAATGACTAACTTTGATAGACTTAGTTCTTCTCATCAATGCAAGGATCCAAGGCATCTCCAAAAGTCTCATGACGGAAAATGCTGTCCACATCCAGAGAAAGAACTATGGAGTCTGAATGCAGATCGAAGCATATTATTTGTTCTTTTCTTCTTTACAACATCACTAATGTGAAAATATGTTTAATATGAATGTATATGTAGAGTCTATAGCAGATTGCACGTCAGTAAGGAATGACTAAATAACAACAATGAGTGAGGAAGGGAGGGGGAGAAAATTTAAAACTCCAAAAACTTCAGTAAGTGAATGTTGAAAACTAAAAATTAATTAATTTTTAAAATATATTACATCATTTGATCCTCGCAGCAACCCTGGAATCGAGGTACTATTATTACCCCATATTATAGATGAGGAAACTGAGACAGAAAGAGGTTAAGCGATTTGCCCTGTGTCAGACAGGTAATAAGTATCTGAGACTGCATTTGAACTCAGGTTTTCCTATGTCCACCACTCTAGCCATTGGAACAGCTAACAGCCTCTTATGACATCCACTGATGTTGGTAATTCCCTACTTCTTTATCAGATATCAATTCCAAATTGAACAAAATGAAAACCATTAAAAAAAAAAAAAGGTCTGTGAATCAGAAGAATGTCTTGGATGAACCTAGCTCCTTTACATGCTAGCATGGAATCATAGCAAGTGATTCTTAACAACCACAGAAGATGACCAAGAACTCTGACTGTTCTGTTTTAACTTCCAGTCTCATTGTTCAGAGCCTTTAGCAGACTGAGCTAACTCCAGGGGGGCTCTTTGTCCCGAAGTCATGCCAGAAGACTCAGACACTCTTAGGTCCTTCCATATGAGCTGTTACATAGAGAGCAGGTTTTGGAGCAGGGTCTTATGGCACTGAGACATCATGACTGGAGCATGATGCTTCAAACCCCCCCAGACATGTTCTCACTTCCACAAATGTTAAAAAAATAAATAAATAAATTAGCTCTAAGAGTAAATTATTGTCTTTTTTGGTTCTCATCTTTTTCCCCCCCTTTTTTTTTCACCCTGGAACAGCACACCTCATATGGTGTTTTGACTTACAGAAAATGGAAATTTTTTTAAAGAGATTAATCCTGAAATTGCTAATTCTGAAACAGGATGGATTTGTGAAGAAAGTAAAAGTATTTGATTGGAATGGGGGAGGGCTAAGATTCTGAGAGAAAATAATAATCATATTTGCACAGAAACTCTCTTCCTAATTTAAAAAAAAATGGACCCGATTCCTCAAAATGTCAGTCAAAAAGTCAACAACCCTAGGCAAATTTTTCAAAATTTCATGGTTTACATATTCAGAGGTTAGTTTAATTTGTAGGGATGAAAACATTTCCATATGAAATAGCATTAAAATTCCTTTAGAATTATGCTAACAAGAACTTAAGAAATATAGATAAATTTACAATTCTAATTCTGCCTCTATTCATAACCATTTTGTGACCTTGTGCAAGTCACAACCTTTTGAACCTCAGGTTCTTAATCCACAAATTGAAAAAGCTTGGTCCAAATGATCTCAGGTTTCTTCCAATTCTAAAAATTTCTGTGATTCTGTGAAATCAGAATTGCATTAATCATATGCCAAGGAATTAAAGTTGCAGAGACTGCATAAATCTAAACCTTTTTTATATAATTTACTAACAGTAATAAATGACTAAAGCAAGGTTATGGGTTTTTGTTTTTGTTTTTTGTTGTTTTTTTTGGAGGGGTGGGGAAATGTTGATGCACATCAAGTATTTGTTTATGAATAGGTATAAGCAGAACTACTGCCTAAGCAATTGCTGGAAGACTTAGGGACTCTGATGACTGAAGATGCCTAAGAGAAAAATCCGCAAGTCTTAACGAATCAACTCTCAATCCCGGCACATTGGAAGGATCAATGAATTGCTGTATGGGAGTATGGGGGTGAGGGGGTAAGTGGAGAGAGGAGTATGGCAAAATGAAACTTAAAGTGAAATCTTGGTAAGATCAAGAACTTTGATTTTGGGTGCCCATCTTGTGTCATCTAAGGCCCTCCTTAACGAGCCCACCCTGATTGTGGTGATAAAATACACCCCATTGCTAGAGAAACTAACTACCAAGTCTCCAAATGAGAGCATAGAAGATCTCTCACAGTCCTGCTAAACACTGACTTCACTGAAATGTCAAAACTCTCTAATCTGAAATGTATTTGAAAGTGAAATGGCCCAGGGTAGAGTAGTATTTCACCTTTAAGGCATACTCCAGCACTGATGGGAGGTTAGTTCTGTCCATTATTCTCCTGTGGTACCATGTTTGATCCTACCTAGGGGATGTAGATTCAGGTAACCAGCTAGCCTCCCTTGAGACCTCAGGTCATTACATACTGACATCCCTACCACCCCTTTGATCATTTCTTTATGGGGGTTCTCATTTCTTGACATTGAGGAAGAAAAATGACTTAAAATTGGGTATTAAATGACTGAAGAAAGGATTTAAATAAATGTTATTTGAATGAATAGGAATCTTCATTTCTGAATTTTAATTTGTATTGTGAACTTAATTATCAACAAATATTTCACCACAAAATTGGATTGTATCCATTCTCTTTTAAGATATATATATCTTAAAAGATATAGATATATAGATATCTATCAGGGCAGCTAGGTGACACAGTGGATAGAGCACCAGCACTGCAGTCAGGAGCACCTGAGTTCAAATCCAGCCTCAGACATGTAACACTCACTAGCAGTGTGACTCTAGGCAAGTCACTTAACCCCAACTGCCTCACAAAAAAAAGAAAGAAATATATATCTACATGTTAAATTTAACAAAGTAGTAACAAAATCACTCCATTTGTTTGTGAATCCCCCTGCTCAGTCTTTTTCTCTATAGGCCCCCGTTTTTCTCTATAGGCCCCATTTTTTGTGAGCCTGGACAGCCTCAATTTCACCTTTACCCCCGAGTTCTAGGGAAATATGGAAGATCATTACCCAAAATATTTCTAGGAGACAATGCTATGGAGGGTTTTTTCCACTTTCAACAACATTCAGACAGGCATTATTCAATTCAGCATGCTCCTTGGCCAGATAGGTCAAACATTCCCAGTATGTTCACTTTCTCCTGCCTGCAAGAAAGAAAGACAACGGCACAGCCTTGCTGTGGACATACCTCTGGAGGCGAAAGAGGAAGTATATGTGCACAGTTGGCTTGCTAAATAATAGTCACCAAAATGGAACATAAACTATATTTAGTATTATTTTTTAAAAAGTTTTGGTAATATTGTCTTCTGAAAAGCATTCAGCATATAGAACTATGACCTAACTACAAGAAGAAAACAATGTAAGGTGCGTGAAGGGGGTTTTTATTTTTTAAGAAACAGGAAGAAGAAAGTGGTCAATCACAGTTCACTGAAAAATGAACAAACAAACCTCCTGAAACTTCAGAATACTTATCATCAGCTTGATGAAAAATATAAATCAAAGAGATATTATTTATTGGCAAGTTATAACTATCAGAGGGACTTGTGGAATCAAGTATTTGCTCTCTCTGCTTCCACTCAAATGCTTCCTATGCTTTGTTAGTCCTTTGGGAAATCACTGTTTTCTATAAGTTGCATTTTCCTCTGCAGCCAGGAAAAAGTATTACAAGATAACTCTGCCACTTAATCCAGTATAATTGTAACAATATGGACAGTAGGGTCTAGTCAGCAAAAAAAAAAAAAAAAAAATCCTTATATTTGGTCTAGGGCAGTGAAAGCCTTGTGGATTTTGGTTATTTGGTCGCCATGGAACAAAGCTTTCTCCTAAGAATGATGTTTCTGCTGTCTGGGGGAGGGGAGGGTGATATTATTTCCACCAGTAGTTATAATTCTCATTCTTTTCCTCCAGAGATAAGAAGTTAAGTAAGTAAACACAGGAATACAGGAGGGTCTCTATGTACCTTAGGCAAAGAGCAGGAGAGTGAAATAATAAATTCTTGGCACTTAGGAATTCACTTTTAAGGAAGTCTGTCTCAGTAGTCAAGATGTGAGAGGCAATGACTTAGGTAGGTGAATGATCATTTTTCATAAAAATGATGTACTGTGATACACGCCTTACTACACACTCTAATCACTGGCTGTGAATGGGCACTCCTCAATTTCTGTAACACAAAGTCATTTTTGAAATACTGTATTTTAGAGAGCTGCTCACGCTCACCCTAGTTTCTGGATTGTTTTTGTTTTTGTTTTTTTCAGTCCCTGTCTCTCTTGCTCTCTGGCTGTTCTGCTTTACTCTGGTAAAGAACAAGGTGAATCGTTTGCTGATGAGTTATTTTTACCAGTCACAATGCAGCTTCAGCGCTCCATCTTAGGTCATAATTGTACACACAGTTGACTTGTTCAAAGGGTTTAAAAAAAATACTTAAGTCCCAGTAAATACCAAGCAGTGGATGAGTCAGACTTAAGGGGAAGAAAAAGGCAAATTATCCATTTTGTAATGTGAACACAACTTATTTACTTTACATGCTTCTGATTAACCCCACTCAGTTCCAATCACTCCTTTATTCTGAGTTTCCTCAGCATTTACTTCTTAAGAGTTTGAATAATACAAGCAGAATACAAAGAGTGAATGAGTTGTGTTGCCAAAGTTCACTTCTAAAGTCAATAGTTTGGAACTCAGTACTCATTTTCCCATAGAAACAATGTTGTAAGTGGTGCTTAGGACACAGTGCTGCCCTCTCCCCACTGAAGTCCCCCACCCTGCTACCTGCCAAAAACACTTATTAAACAACATTCAATCAACTCTAACCCAATAAACATATATTATGGAGCCTACCCTGTGCCAGGCACTGTCCTAAACACTTTATAGATATTATCTCATTTGATCCTCACAGTAATCCTGGGAGGTAGCTGTTATTATACCCATTTTACAGATGAGGAAACTGGGGCACATAGAAGTTAAGTGACTTGCCCAGGGTCATATAGCTAGTGAGTATCTGAGGAAGGATATGAACTCAGGTCTTTCTCAATCCAGATCTAGAGCTCTATTTAGTACTATCTGACTGCCTCAAACTATAGAAAAGTGCTACAGAAGCTTAGAGAAAGGGGAAATGACCGTGGGATGTGAAGCTTCAGAAAGAAGGTTCTACTTTTAAGATGGGTAGGATATACATGAGTGGAGGCACTTAATAAATATTTATTAAAGATATAAAATTGTGCATGCCCCTCTGATTTAACTCTACCACTATTTGGCCTGTGTCTCAAAGAAGTCAAAGGAAAAGGACCCATTTGGACAAAAATATTTATAGCAGCTTTTTCTGTGGTGGCAAAGAATTGGAAATTGAGGGGATGGTGATTAGTCGGGGAATAGTTGAATGAGTTGTGGTATATGACTGTGATGGAATACTGTTGTGCTGTAAGAATGATGAGTAGGATGGTTTCAGAAAAACCTGGGAAGATCTGGGTGAACTGATACAAAGTGGGGAGGGGGAAGGGGGAAGGGAGGAAGGAGGAAAGGAGGGAGGGAGGAAACAAGCATTTATTAAATGCCTAATCTGTTCCAGGCACTGTTCTAAGCACTTTATCAATATTATCTCATTTGATCTTCACAATAACACTGGGAGGTAGATGCTATTGTTATTCTTATTTTTGCAGTTGAAGAAAGTGAGGCACACAGTCCTTGAGTGACTTACCTTGAGTCATACTGCTAGTGTCTGAGGGTGGGTTTCAATTCACATCCTCCTCATTCTAGGCTCAGGGCTCTATCACCTGCACCATCTAGCTTCATGTTGCTGGAGGAGAACCTTCAAGGCTATGTTTTGTTCAGCTAAATCAAGTTTTAAAATCAACAATTAATAGACACGACAGGATCTTGTATTCTCTTAACCTTACAGTCAAATTGTGTAACTAAGAATATGTGGTCTGCTGTGGAATATTATATTCAAAAGGCTACCTGTTTCTCACATTTACATAAAGAATAACTTTGTTCTGTGTGTATGTATATCATTCTCCTAAAGGTTTTATAAAGTTGAAGATGTAAGCATATAGGTTAGACATTCTCTCCTTAGAGTTCTTCTGATAGGAATATAGTTGGAGATATTTTCCAGTCATTCTATTTTAAAGATCTCTTTGAAAGACGGAAAGGTCTCAATCCCACAAAGTCATATCACCTCCTGGATTGATCAATTTCCTCTATGCATAATGGTCTTGGTCTAGTTGTTCTTTCTGGTTTTGTATTCCTTAGTTCCTTATTTAGCACATTGAGAGCTAAGGTATACAATGCACTCCTGATTCAATGGACTTTCTCTACCATGTCCTAGGCTGTCATCCCTTCTGTCTTCTCCCTTTCCAGATATTTCACCTTCTTTTCATGTGTTCTTCCCCCATAAAACTGCAAGCTCATCAGGGTCACAGACTGTCTGCTTTCCGTTTGTATTTGAATTTCCAGTACATAGTAAAGGCTTAATAAACGCTTGTTTATGGTGTCAAGAGTCCAAAACGGGTGCTTCCACTGTCTTCAATCAAGTAAATAGTCATTTATAGAAATGCCTACAGATGTGTTTAATTTTCCTCTAATTGCTGCCCTCACGGTTTCACCTGTGATTTCCCTTTGGCTAATCTGACTCAACCCAGTATCATGTTAAGCTTTCTACAAACTCATTTTTCTCTCTATACCTTCTTATTGTTTTGTGAAACACTATCAAGTTTTTCAAAAGAATTTATAGTCTTAACTTGGTATTAGCTGTCATGTCTTTGTACTTGGCAAGGAGATAAAGTGTTTGCAGGTTGTAGTGAGTTTGGGGCTCTTTTGTCCTCTCAATTATGGAGTTGTTTACATCAGTTAAACTTCTAAATCAATATTTTTCTTTATTCTAGTTCCATTTTTGAGAATCAATATCTTATTTTAAGTAGTCAAGATAGAAGTGTTTTCATTGGAAATCATATCATCTTTCCATCTTTATACTTTCTTCTAACTTCATGTTGATTTTGATCTTTGCTGTAACAGATCAATGGTCTGACAGTACTCATACAGCTGGTTTATATGACTCCCACAACAAACTTTTCTTCACTATTTAGATGCAATCAACTTCATTCTTTGTGATATTATTCAGTGTTCACCATGTCCAGTGACTTGTGATTTTCTTTTTGAATAAATCATTAATGATATATAGTCAGGGAGTTTCTGAGTCATTTCCAAACTTTTGACTTCTTTTGTTTTTTTAATCCTGAACCATATTTTCCAACATATTTTTGGCTATTCTCCTTTATGTGTTGAAGTGATTGAGCATTATGGTATATTTATACTTATTTGGGAGGAACTTGTCAACCTCTTCCCAGAACTTTTTTTACCTTTTCATCCTCTATAACAGATGTGGGTGCAAAATTACAAGTATTGTCATGATGTTCATCATGAGTGTCACAAAGCAAGAAGACCATTGGATTGATCCAAGTTCTAGACCTGGAAGAGACCTCAGAAGACTGAATGCCCCATAGGATGATTCAGTTGTTCCAGATTCTTTATTTGACTCACCAAGGAGACCTACCCTTCCTTCCATTTAGCTACAAATTCCAGAATATAAATTTCTTTACATCTGTCTTTGTATTCCCACTATATACCAGTGCGTGGAATATGTTCTTGTTCAGTTGTTTCAGTCACGTTCAATTCTTTGTAACATCAGTTGAGGTTTTCTTGGCAACGATCCTAGAGTGGTTTGCCATCACTTTCTCCAGCTCATTTTGTGGATGAGGCAAACAGGATTAAGTGATTTGCCCAAAGTCACATGGCTAGTAAATGTTTGAGGCTGAATTTGAACTCAGGTCGTCCTGACCCCAGGCCCAGTACTCTATTTACTGTAGTACCTAGCTGCCTGGAACATAATAGGCTCTTAATAAAAGGTTGTTAAGTGAAAGAATTTGTTGTGAGAAGTGACAATATGGTTTCTTTCTCCAGTACATATCAAATCATTGGCCATTGGGAAAAGAAATCATATTTAATGGAAAAATAATTAAACTAATGTTTGTAGATAGCCTAAAACCTGTGTGATTGTGAATACTTCCTGACTCCTTTTCTAGTACACCATAATCACTGCCATAGAGACATAAGACTAAGAATCTTTTTTTTTTTTAATTTCAGACTTTTTCTGGTGGGGTGGGGTGGAGATAAGTGGGGAAGAGTCTGTACCTGTAATCTCACTGGTTTAGATAACTCCCAGTGAGGAAACTTCTTCTACCCCTGCAGCTCTGCAAATGTTTTAAAATTTATAGTCTTAAAGAATTGTCTGGGCATTGGAGAGATAAGTGACTTAGCTACAGTTATATTTCCAATATATTTTAGAGGAAGAATTTAAACCCAGTTCTTTCTGACTCTAACGTTGTCTTTGTGTTGACTACACCTCACAGCCTCTCTTCAGGGGTTGACATGGCCAAATTTATTTATTTTTTATAATACATTATTATTTTAAATAAAATTTTATTCAGTATTATTTATTATTATAATTTCTTATTTACCAAATGGCCAATTTTCTAGTGATAATTCTCTCCATATTTCACTAGTCAGGTCCTCAGACAGCAAACACATTTCATCACTCAGTGCCTTTGTAGCATGATATAACTTGCCAGCATTTGCACTTCACTCTCTTATTCTTCAAAATATTAGAGTTATTTCCATGCCACAATGTGTTATTTGAGGACAACTTCTGTTTAATAAATCTATTGAGGATGCCCAGACATCTATCCGGAGGAATTGAACAGGCAGACTGTTACCTAGAGAAGATGTGAATTATCCTTGTCCTGAGCACTCATTGCAAATTTTCTTTGGTCTGACTCAAGTCTTTAATTTCAAAATCATGGCAGCAAGGAGGATCACCGAGCTGACAGCTCCTGGATGATAGTATTTATATATTAGAGGTAGCTGGGTAGCATGGTGAATAAAATGTGGAGCATATAGTAATGACTTGGAATCCTGCCTCAGAGGCTTATTAACTGTGTGGCCCTGGGCGGGGAAAAAAAACTTATCCTTTCTTAGGCTCAGTTTCCTCATCTGTAAAACTCATATACTAATAACAACTACCTCACAGAGTTGCTGTAAGGATCAAATGAGACAATATGTAAACCATTTTGCAAACCTTAAAGTGCTATACAAATTCTACCTACTATTACTATTTTAATTGGCCTTTTAAATTATACTATTTAAAGGCTCTGAATGTGGCTTTTAAAAAGAGATAAGCTTAAATTCAGAGAGAAAAGCAGACCCGGAGACCTGAAGAGAGTTCTGTACTTTCCCATAGTTTTTAGGGGCAATCAGAATCATGAAAAGAAAATAAATAAACCTTGATGAGGATGAAAAGCAGAGGATTTAAAGTCTCAGTGAACTGAAGTTACAAGAAGAAAGAAAGAAACCCAAACTCATTGAGAACATAAGAAGGACCCTTAGGTCATGCCATCTGTGAGGACTCAGAGGGTGAGAAAGGACAGGTATAGGAACAAATCATGATTACTCATACTTACGTAACTCTAATGTTTTTAAGATACTTTAATCATTTAACCCTATTTGCCCCTGTTTCCCTGTAAAATGGGGATAAAACACTACCTACCTCAAAGGGTTGTGGTAAGGATCAAATAAGAAAATATTTGTAAAGTGCTTACTTAGCACATGGCCTGACACATAGTGGGCACTACATAAATGCTTATTTTCTCTATACACATTGCCGCATTTGATCCTTAGAAAAGCCTCATGCTATAGGTGCTTTACAGCTTTACAAATGAGGAAACAAAAACACAGAGAGGTTAATTAACTTTCCACAGTCACATAACTAATAAGTTTCTGAAGCAATATTCAAACTCAAGTCATCTTGTATACAAATCCCAGGAATCACATGTGCTGAGTATCAATCTGTCCCTATTCTTTTTCTTTCTTTCTTTTTCTCTTTTCTCTTTCTTTCTAATATTTTATTTTTCCCCAATTACATGTTAAAACAACTTTTAACATTTGGTTGTGTTTTTTTTTAGTTTTGAGTTCCAAATTCTATCCCTCCCCTCTTTCCTCTCCTCACCCCTCCCTGAGATGGTCAGCAATTCAATATAGGTTATACATGGCATTTATTTAAACAGCCATTTTGTACAAGAAGAAAAGAAAAAAGAAAGGAAGAGAGGGAGAGAGAGAGAAAAGGAAGGAAGGAAGGAAGGAAGGAAGGAAGGAAGGAAGGAAGGAAGGAAAGAATGAAGGAAGGAAGAATAGAATAGAATAGAACAGAATAGAATAGAATAGTACTGCTAGTCATGATGACTACATAAGTCCAAAGGAAAGGCAGATTCTACCAGAGTGCAGAATTACTTTATGCATCTATAAAGGGGGAGAGAATTTTCCTGATTGTGGAGAGATTTAGGTACAAGTCCTCTCTGTATTTTTGTCCTGTTAAATAAAACCTATGCCACAGATAATGTCTTGTTAACCTGAGAGCATACAGAAGGAACCAAGAGCCCTTAGAGAGATATAAGCTAAATATCGATGTTCTGAGAGGAAATTCTGTATGTGGGCAATACAAAATATAGAGATTGTGATTGGGGCAGGCTTCCAAGGTGAACCCTGTCAATCATGTCAGGGACTGGGACCCAATTAAGGCAAAAGTTTTATGCATTATTGTTTATTACTATTACTAAATTAAGTGATGGTTGAAGTCTTAAACATAAAAAGTTTCACAGGAGGGTTCAGTAAAAAAAGAAAAGAGGAGAAAGATGAACAATGGAGTTAAAAAAGAAAGCCTGAGCCAACTCCTTCAGGAACAGACTGATAAGGAAAGGTTGAACATTTGAGTTTGACTTTGTTGTAGTGATGGTTGTTTTTCTTAAGAGTACAGAAAAGAAGAGGTGACAATTAAAGCCTCCAAATATGTGAAAGATGTATTGCAACAATGCCAAGAATTTGTTTTCTATGCCAATAGAAGACTGAACAAGAGAAATTGGATTTAAATCAAAAGAAATTTTGGTCAAGTATTCTTGCTCACCCGGGCAATAAAATATAGAAATAGATGACCAAAGGTGACTATTAAATATCCAGAAAAGAGGAGAAAATCATTTGTCCTTCGTACTTTAGCTCTTTGCTTGTCTAAAGGGAGGAAGACTATTCAATGATCTGGAAAGATCCCTTCCAACTCCTGAGATTCTAAATGGCACTAAATACATTCAATGTTGTGAGCGGACATGTTAACCCTTACAAGAAAGAAGACTAGTTCTGGGGTTATTTGGAGAGGGGTGCAAGAGGAGGTAAGCAAAAGAAAATGGGTGGTAAAAAAAGACTACCTATCTGTTATGTATCACTGTTCTCACTTTCTCCTATCCAGGATGCTGTACTCAAGGTTTAGCCTAAGCTCAGATTACAGCATGGCTGCTATGCCAAATGTCTTCTTTCCATTTAGCTGCTTTGCCCAACAAATCCCCCCCCAAAAAAAAAGAGATTACGGGGAGGGAAAATATCCTGGCCATCACCAATCCAGTCCCCTCATAAATGGCATTACTCATCTTCTCTGTTCTCTGCTGCCATCTGTGGATGCCACTTCTGAAAACTAAGGTTCTATACTGTCATTCAGAAAAATACAGAAACAGAAAGAGAGCCAGTATTCCTAGTTTACCTTTAAATATCTAAGAAGGCAGTAGTATCTCTCTGCTTGAAAAAATTAAACTATTTCCATATGGCATAATGAAAAGATTCTCTAACAGGATCTCAGAAGTGGAAGGGACCTCACAATTCATCAACATTATTCTTGATAAATAGTCATCCAGCCTTTACTTGAAGATCTCTAGGGAGGAAGAGCCTGCCCAATCCACTTTTGGATAGCTCTATTTGTGAAAAAAGCTCTTCCTTGTATCTCCTTATTCTTGGAAGCTTGTCTTCCCTTAATGGGCCCCAAAACTCAATAGTTTCTTCAGCTGACATCTCATACTCTTAATAATAACTAATATGTGTGTGCATGCATGTGTGTGCATATGTGTAATTGACCAGAGTTAAGTGTTGAGTCAATGGGTAAGTAAAAACCTGGAGTGATTAGCCAACCAAAACCTAGATGGAAATTGAAATATGGAGAATTTTATTTTTTAAGCAGGAGAGGTCAGTGAGGGGAAGACACAGGAGTGAGAAAGAATTCTGTAGAAGCTTGGAACTAACTAGTTATGTCTTATCTATTTGAGGATAGGGTATGTTTCAATTTCATTTTTGTACCTTGCCGAAAGCTTCAATTAAGCAAAATCTAGATTGTATTTAAGACTAAAACTAGGTATGGGGAGAAGAAGACACAGATAAAAAGTGGGAAGTTAGGTGAAGATTTTTACAACAAAAATAATTTTCACCACGAGAGCCTAGAGCCACCACAGTTAGACTCTAATATCATAGTATAATACTACTGTGTGAAAAAGTGAAAATGACACTGAAGAAAACATCTTGGACCTTGTCATTACTTTAAAAAGAAAAAAAGGCAAATGGGAGAATATTGTTTGATCCAGGGTAACTAAGTAACAGTGCAGCCCTCTGACTAAATACAAAGTTCACGGAACAAATCCCCTTAATAGAATGATTTGTTCTATAAAACTTGGACTTGGTCAAAAGGCTGCCCTTGAGGAGCTAGAAGGCCACATGTGGCCTGGAGGCTGCAGGTTCCTCACCCCAGGTATGGACAACAGAACACCCATTATGTTTTTTTTTTTTTTGTCGGCTATCAAAGAACATCTGATTTGCTTGAGAAAAATAGGCCTCGATAAGGTTCTCTAATGATGTGAATTGAACAGGAAGAAGTGTGGGGAAATTACAAAGTCCTTTTGAAGACCCAACTTCTGACTGAAACAAAAACCTAACTTTTTTAATGCTGATGTTGTTCTGGTGCTTTGCTTGGTTCTAAATCGTAGTATACCACAGTCAAAGAAGAGGGGCAATGGAAAGGGGAATGATAGCTGTGAGCGGGCTGTAATACTTTGTGAACAAGGAATTACACAGGAGAAATAGGGTAAAGTTGGTCACCCAAGAAATTTGTCACCAGAAACAAAGATAAGAAACAGATTTTTCACCAGAAACAGAGAAGAATAACCAATGAACGGCTCAGATGCTCCATTGACATCCATACAACTTCAAGAGAACTAGAAGAGAGTCCTCAGCACACTGGAAGGACCTCCTGTTGGCAGATTATCGGGAAGAAATGGAAAAGAATTACACTGGGTTGACAGGAGTGGTTGGGCATTGATCTGTGTGATTACAGGGAAGAGCCGAAGGGTTGAGATCATTGATCCATCAGAGTATTACCAGTACCTACCATAATGCCAGATGCATAATAGGCTCTCAATAAATGTTTGGTGTATTGAATTGTCCCAGGGTAAATATGTATTTCAGAAACATGGAGGGCTAAGACCTAAGGTAATACCTTAGGAATACTTGTACCAGTTCCTTGGAATTTTTTAACTTTAGGGGAGGACCAAAAACCATGCCTCCATTGCATGAAAGATACCCTCAGGTGGAGAACACCACTCTGTGCATACAGAAACCCCAGGTCACTACAAGGCCTTTGCTGGCTAGACTTCCCCAACCTAATAACCCCCTCTTAACTAGATGCAAAAGATGATAAGAAAATAAACTCCTTGAAATCAGGAACTCTCTCATTTTTATCCTTTTATTCCCAATGTTTAGCACATTGCCTGGCACATAACAGGTGCCTAATAAAGCCTTATTGATTAAATATCTTTCTACTTAAACTGCCCTTAAAAGCCAGTTATCAAGAATTGTCTCTTCACACTTTGCATCCAAGAAGCCTGATAATTTGGAGGTCGAATGGATGAGCAACTCTTAAAGTAAACAGGCACTTACTTTGGGGGAGGTAGCTGAAAATGTTTGAAACCAATCCTTCCCTTCAAACTATAAAAGATCATTTTTGTACTGTAAGAGGCCTTAAGGATCATTTATTCCAAAGCCACACTTTTAGAGAGATAGAAACTGAGTTCTCAGAAAGGGGAAAAGCCTTTCTCAAGGTCAATGTTATTAAACTTACTGAAACTGAGTCAAAGCTAAGATAAGAGTTAAACAGAGAACAAATCTCATGATTTGCTCACAGACTATAAGCACTAGAAAAAACCTTAGAGACCATCTTGTCTAATACCCTCATTTTACAGTGGGGAAACAGAGACCCAGAGTTATTATCAGTGCAAGGCCTAGAAACTAGTATTATTGACTTCCAATCCAGGGCTTTCAGCCAGGTTTGAAATTTGGCCTCCCCTGGGTGGGGGTGGGGCTGACCCCCACCCCCACCCACTCCTATCCCAATGTCTTTTCCTGGTCTCATATCTTAGGGAAAACAACTAGAAAATGAGGGGGGGAGAGGTTCCTTTTCTCTGTAAATATATAATTAATTTAGAATGAGGACAGCAAAGCTTTAGGGGGAAAAAGTTCTTGGAATGGGGAGACAGTTTTTACCAGGAAACCATGGCTCCCTCTCCTGCTTTTCTCGGGGGAAATATTTGTAGAATCTCCTTCAGAGAGCCATGGACTCTCAGCTGCCCAACTATCTTCCCAACCCCAACCTCAAAACTACAGGGTCCACAGAATAAGTTGCCTACAATCACCTAGAGCCCTTGTTCGGCACAGTCCCCATTCCCTGCACCAGCTGCTTCCCAAGGAACCAAAGAAACTTGAGGGGGTGAGAATTTAGGGAAAGGTCACTGAGATGGAGAGGCAGAGCTATCCGTAGGAAGGTGAGGGCTCCAGTGGTCTCAGCAGAGGTGTTTTCCCCCAATTCCCAATTTTCCCACCCCCTCCCAAATCATGTGGAGTGAAAGGAGAGGGTGAGTTTCCCAGCATGCCTCTTGGCCTGGGTGACTTTTCCACCTGTATCCCATTCCAGAAGTGATGTCACCACCTCTGACTCAGGCTATCTAGAGCTTAGATGCCTCTAGCATCCTTCAGGGAATGTGGGGGGTGGTCAAGAAGCCCCTCCAGCTGGAGTTCACCTCTCCTCTCACAATCCCATCACCAGCTACTCCTGGCCATGTTTCTATCACCAATTCTATCATGCTCCTGACTTCTGCTTCTTGTCAATAGAACTTTAAATCCCACCCTTTCCTCTGAAAATTTTCTGCCTCTGTACAATTTGCCCTGGACCCCCATAATGGTTTTAATCTGAATTTAGAGCAGGACCAAGAAAAAATACTGAGGGCCCTGCTTACTCAATAGTCAAGAGGGATCAGGGAAAGTTCTTGGTTTAGTCAGTAGAAAATCAGGGTGTATCTACATTAAAAAGATAAAACAGAATGCTCAGATATATCTGGCAATAATCGTGAAGGAACTAAGCTTGGTTAACTAGATGGTACCATCTAAAATCAAAGCATTACAAAGATTATCTCCCAAGACAGATGAATTTGGACTTTGTAACTATTCTATTTATTCATGATTGCCTGCATTTATGTAATCTTACTTTAATTGAGACACAAAGAACAGCAGCTGTGGCATAGAGAAAGGCACAATAGAGAGCCACAGAGTCAAGAAGACTTGAGGTTCAACTCTTAACTCTTGCTGGCTCTGTGTGGTTGGGCACAGTCACTTAACCTCTCACTGAAGAACAGTTGCTGATCTGCATGAGAGAGGAAACATGGAGTTTCCTATGCAGATGCAAACAAGGGATAGGAATTGGTTTCATCAGTAAAGGGAATTCTACATAAGGAAAATCCCTCTACCAATGCAAGTTAGTATCTCCTCTACAATGTATAGCCTTAGAGTGGTGCCTAGATAACTAAGAGGTTAAATGATTGGACTAGGGTCACACAGCCCAGCATATAACTGAAGCATGACCAAAACCCAGTTCTTCCTAGTTAGTTCTCTAGCTACCACAAAATGCTGCTGTTTTACTGAAGACAAATGATTTCAATTCAATAAACATTTATTTATGTGCCTACTATGTGCCAGACACTGCTAAGGATACAAAAAGAGACAAAAGACAATCCCTGCCCTCAAGGAACTTTCAATCTAATGGAGGAGATAAGATGAAAACAAATATATACAAAGCAAGCTATATTTGGTGGGGTTAGAGAAGGCTTCCTATAGAAAGTGGAATTTTAGTTGGAACTTAAAGGAAGGCAGGAAGGTCAGTAGTCAACAAGCAGAGGAAGTAGAGTGTTCCAGGCATGGACAACAGCCAGAGAAAATGCTAGGAGGCCGGTGTCACTGGATCAAAGAGTACCTGTCAGGGAATAAGATGTAAGAAGACTACAAAGAGAGGAGGGGGCTAGGTAATGAAGGACTTAGAATGCCAGGGTATTTTGCATTTTATCCTGGAAGCAAACAAGAGTTTATTTAATAGAGAGTTGAAGGGCAGCTAGATGGTGCAGTGGATAGATCATTGGCCCTGGAGTCAGGAGGACCTGAGTTCAAATCTGGCCTCAGGCACCACTGTGTGACTCTGGGCAAGTCACTTAAGCCCAGTGCCTAGCAAAATGTGTTCACAACCTCATTTTAGGAAAGACTTAATAGGGGCCATTGTTGATGAGGAGGCTTATAGAATATGGGGTCAGAGGGGAAGTTGTACCTGGCCTAGGAGGTGATGATATCAAAGGCAGGAGGCCTGGCATTTTGTAACAAAGGTATAAGGATTATGACATTGACAGCTGTAAGTGCCAATAGAATGTAAGCTCCTTGAAGGCAGGGGCTTTTTTAAAACTTTTTATCCTATTAGCACAGTGGTTGGCATGTAATGGGTATTCAATCTATATGTTTGTCAAATGGATGAATGAATAGATGGATCGATGGCTAGATGGATGCATCGATGAATAGATAGATAAAGCATCCACAGGACCGTGCCCCCAGTGTTCACTAATTCTTATGCAAAGAATATTTTGCAGGGCTTGCTACCTCCCCAAATGAGCAAACTGGCCCAGACTGTTCTTAAACTTGCAGAGAGCAAAAATCTGGCACTATACCAATGGGATAATTCTCTGGGAGAGCAGGATTTCTGCTCAATAGATCAGAAGAGCAAAGAATGAATACCTCCCACAGAAGGCCCTTGTAAAGTTTCTGCTGAATTGAGCTTTACATGCAAGTGGCAAAAAGCTGGTGTAAAGGATGCGGTTGTATTAATTATAAGATTTCAGTTTGACAGTTTAATTAGGAAAAGGAGAGTTAGTGTAGGGCTTGCAGAATTCATGATGAATCACATATTCTCAGAGACTTCATTTTCATATTTCAATTATACACATTTCTAACTGATGAACAGCAACATAGCATTTTCTGTTTAATAAATGTGATATCTGTTGGAATTGATAACATTAGTTCAGTAATTACTGAGCCATTATTGTCAGGCTTTAGGGGAGAAAAACCATGGAAAGATGCCCTAATTATTAAAGTTTAGCATCAGCACCAAAGTACATTTGAAGTCTTACTACACAGTGCATTTTTAACATCACATTAGCAGAGGGTATCCCCTGAAAGTAGAAGGATATTTTTATTTCCAAAATATTAGGGGCAGAAAAGATTGTTTTTGTTCTAATAAAATTCTGGGGTTATGTTCTCTCGAACATTATCTTGGTGTTTACCTACCTCTGTTTCTTTGCTCAGAATCAAGAAAGAATACAGAAAGAAAAGTCCAGAGCTTTGAGTGGTTAGAATAATAAGAACAATGTTAATAGACTTGAACTACTATATAAAGAAAAGTTATCTTTTATCTCATCTTTATTTAAAGATAAAAAAGGTTAAAAGTGGGACAAGTCTCTTGTCATTCTGCCTTGCAAAGTATGCACAAAAATCAGATTGTCTGCAAGTACAGTGAAAACTTGGAATTTTTTGTTGTCATTTTTCTTCCCAGAATTACTACTATTTTCTGGGGGGGGGGGGAATTGAAAAACCTGAACATGGTCACAGAAGCAAAAAAAATATTTTTTCCTATTTTCTAATACAAAGGATTATTTTTTAAATATCTAGACAATAAAATTCTAGTAGTTCATTTAATCAAGTGCAGATGCCAAGTTTCTAAGGGATACATATGTGTAAGAGCATGATCCTTCTGCACTTCGCATACACTGGAGGTGAAATATGTTTCATTTTATAAATTGCTTTTGAATTCATTCATTAGTATAATTTATAAAGTTAATTTTCTTGAGTTTCTCAAACTAAAACTAGATTTTTTCTTTTTGTATTTCTTAGACATCTATATAACATCTTATTAAGATATTGCATATCTTACTGATATTGATTAAGAAAAAAATCTGAATTCTCACACAACAGAAAAGGCCAATGGAGAAGATCTGGTGCTATTTGTGTCATGAATAACTGTTACATTTGTGTTGCTCAGGTAATAGATTTGTGAAAGTCATTGCAAAAACATACTATATGAGTATTATGGCACATGATAATTTAAAATCAGAGGCCCTCATTGGTTCAAATCTTTCCTACCACTTACCTCCTCTACAACCTTAGACAAGTCACTTTCATTTCTCTGGGCCTTAGTTTACCCTTTAGTGAAATGAGAGTGTTGGACCAGAAGGTCCCTGAGTTCACTTCTACTTTTAGGCCTAGAAATTTAGCACTCTCTTTATTTGGTAGCTCTCTATTAGCTTTAGATAACCTATCTTGAGAACAAAAAACACATGGATTTTTCTATGTGAAATTACAGACCTGAATTTTGTGTTAGTTTATTCATGATAAGTGAAGAAGTACTTGAATGAAAATAAATACATTCTAGGTGATGGGGCTAATTCTCCCTGCCCAGCAGGGTCACAAGGTATGGGGATCAGTGTAGCTTTGCTACACTCACACAACTACTCCCAGATGTTGTTCTCCTTAAGTGAGGCACAGTAGAAAAGTCTGTAAAGTCACCATTGTTGATTTTTCATACAGCCTAGATTGCTACTTTGTCAATAGACAAATGTGTATTTCAGGGTCTATGATCAATTCCAGGCATGGGATATGCCTACCCCACTATTTCTTTGTTTGTTTGTTTGGTAGCAATATTAATATGTAGAGACAAGATCCATGGAAGAATACAGTTGGTGGTAGATGGGCTTTTAGGTCACCTAGTACAAGCCCTCATTTTTACAGAGGAGGAAACTGAGGTCCATGATGCTAAAATAAATTTGCAGGGAGCAAACATCTGGCACTATACCAATGGGATTATTCTTTGGGAGAACAGGATTTCTGCTCAATAGTTCAGAAGGGCAAAAGAATGAATGCCCACCCCCTTTCCCCCTCAAGACCTTAAATTGAATTTGAACTTAAAATGAAAGTGGCAAAAAGCTGGTGTAAAGTATGTTATTGTATTAATTGCTCAGTCACACAGTTAATCAATGATGGAAGAAGTACAAAGACCCTCTCCTTCTTGGCTCCTAGTCTAGTGATGCTTTTCCCACTAAATCAGGAATTCATGTCCGTAATTAAACATAAGTAGAACTCTATTCTTAGTTATCATATGATATTTGAGGTCATCTTGTTGAGGGGGACTAGGTGCTAATGCTCTGGATCAAGGTTGGTCCCAAAAGTAAATTAGGTGACTCTGGATGGTGTCTTGGATATATATAGAAGGCTGCCCTGCCCAAAACATTGGTGCTCCAATCCTCTCTGAGAGGACAAAACCTTTGCTTCCACAAGTAGACATGAGAACTAAACAACAACAGCAACGGCTAGAAAAGAGAAGAAGAAAATTTATTTCATTTCACAACAAGGTATAAGTGAGCTCTAATAGATTTTATCCCCCATGATTAAGTAAATTTTTATGGGAAGAGGGAAAAAGGGAGATAGGTTAAAAGGGCATTAGGGGTCACATTGGAAGGAGAGGGTAGCTAGGTAGAATAGTACATAGAGTGCTGGGCCTGGAGTTAGGAAGACTCATCTTCATGAGTTCAAATCTGGCCTCAGACACTTAGCTATCTGTGTGACCCTAGGCAAGTCACTTAATCCCATTTCCCTTAGTTTCTTCATCTGTAAAAATGAGCTGGAGAAGGAAATGGCAAACTACTCCAGTATCTCCTCCAAGAAAACTCCAAATGGTGTCATGGAGAATTGGGCACAATTGAGAAAAGACTCAACAACAATAAACTGGAGAGAGAAAAGGGGGAGCCAGGGTTTCTAAAAATAAACTGTTACATCTTCCAAGATTGGCCAGGCTTTGGGCCACCCCAGGATAGACAAAGTAGTACCTGATTATGGAGGGTCTTGAATGCCAAGAACTTAGAATTTACTCAGTAGCAATAGAGAGTCACTGAAGATATTTTAGCAGACAATCATTTATGCTATGACCATGAATAGGAATGAGAAAAAATTACTTTTTTTCTTTGTACTTTTTTTTAAAATTTATTTTAATTTATCAATAATCACTTCCATAAGCTTTTGAGTTTTAAATTTTTCTCCCCTTCACTTCCCATCTCCCTCCCCAAGACGGCACACAATCTGATATAGGCTATACATATACATTCCTATTAAACATATTTTCACTTTAGTGATGTTGTAAGGAAGAATAAGAACCAATAGAAGGAACCACAAGAAAGAGAAAACAAAACAAACAGAAGGAAAAACAGCAAATAGTATGCTTCGATCTGCATTCAAACTCCATAGTAATTTGGATGTGGTTAGCATTTTCCATCATGAGACCTTTGGAGATGTCTTAGATGCTTGCATTGCTGAGAAGAGCTAAGTCTATCAATGTTAGTCATCACACAAAATGGCTGTTACTGTATACAACATTCTCCTGGCTCTACTCACTTCACTCAGTATCAGTCCATACAAGTGAGAAAAATTATTAAGGGAATTATTAAGTATAAAGGATGGACTGGAGAGAGGAAGAAAATGAGGGCAGAAGGACCTACAAAAAGTCTATTACAATAGTCGAGTAAATTAACAATGAGAGATTGTAGTGGAACAGTGACAGTGGAAAAAGAAAAGATAGCAAATGTGTTCAAAAGGAGAAATGGACAGGACCTGATAACTTATCGGCTTTGAAAGGTAAGGAAGAGATAAGAGTCAAAAGTTTTGAATGTAAGAGAGAGGGTAAATGATCAAGTTATAGGCAGGAATAGTAAAGTTATAAAGAGGGTCAGGTTTAAAGAAAGTGATCATTGGCTTGCTTTGGGACATTTCAAGTTTGAGTTGTCACATTAGTACCTCAAACTCAGTGTCATCAACCCTTGAAGGACTGAAGAATTTTGCCAATCTGCCTCCTTAGGGTTTGGAATGTAGCAAGATTCAAAATTACCCTTAGAAACTATCATTTTTATGACGCAGATTTAGGGAGTTATAAGAGAAATTTAAGAGACCTATGCTCAGTGATTGTTTCAATGTGGCTACTCCTTCTGTTGATACAGATCATTACCCACCCTTGACTTAGGATCTTGGATCTAGAGTGATGGAAGGAACTTCAAAGGTCATGTAAAAGGGGCCTTCATTTACAATCAAGAAAACTAGTTAAGTGACTTGCCCAAGGCCACACAGATGGTGTATTAAGGAGCCGGGATTTTAATTAGGACCTATAACTCTCAAGTTCGAAGTGTTCTTTCTATTGTTCTCACTATTGTGTATTCCCAGATAGAGCTAATTTAAGGGAAGATCTGAGTAGGAGTTCAAGATGCGAGGAACATCAATGCTTCTCAGTTTTTCCCTTCTGTATTTGCTTGATGTAAATTGGTGCCCTAGAAAAGAACTTTGGTTTTGGAATTAAGAGGAGCTGTGTTTTAATATAGGCTCAGCCATGTACTACTTGTGTGACCTTGGTCAAGTCACTTGATTTCTATGGACAACAATTTCCATCTCTATAAAATGAGGTACTTGTACTAGATGACATCCTTTCCAGTTTTGGTGGACTTTTGCCTTATCTCACTCAGAACAAGGTGACTCTCACACCTACCGGCTTTTTCCAACCGTACTAATATGTGCACACCATTACCTTTCCCCACCACCTTTTTTATCTCCCCTTTATGTATTATCTTTCCTCATTAGAATATAAGCTCCTTGGGGACAGGGACAGCCTTGCTTGCTTTTATTTGTGTGCCCAGAGTTTAACATGGTGTCTGGTACATACTAAGTGCTTCATAAATGTTTTTCAATCCATTCATATCTGTGGGACCAAATTTCCTAGAGCCATGCATCACTAGCCTGGATCTTTTAGACCTCACTTGTAGAGGAACAGAATTAAGCCTTAGACCGCAGCTAGACTTCCAAAGCTCTTAGCCTATTATTCACTTCGTAAAAATTTCCAGTTTATCCCTTCACTCTTTTTAAAAATATTTTATGTTGGCTTTCAACAAAATTTCCTTCTAGAAGTTTGGGCGTCAAAAGATTAGATGGACAACCATATCTTGGCAGCACGGTAAAATTCAAAGACTACAAGCTGAGCATAAATAGACCTAGGTTCCAGGCCCAGCTCTGTCAAAAACCAGCTGAGGAGTTCTGAGCAAGTAACAGCTTTGCTATGACTTAGTTTCCTCATCTGTAAAATGAAGAGGTTGAATGTATCACTGAGCTTCCAGTTTAACATGGATGCTATGATTTTAAGTTGATTCATCCTACTGGGATGTCAGCATAGCTTCCCCAGGTTATTGTTTGTTTGTTCATTTCTTATTTTGGATGCAGCATCAATCTGAAATTTCAAAAAAAGATATTTTATTCAAGAAAAGCTAAACATATCAGGCTATAAAAATGTGAACAGCTTTTTAATGAACTCAATTTGAGTGAAGTGACCATCTAAATGTAAGTTCCTTTTTTATTTATTTTTGAATTATATTATGCCCAGCAGAATTTTAGTTTTTTTATTTGGGTCCTGCTTGCCAAATTTGAGAGAACATGTACTCTCACTACCCTTTCCCCAGGAACGCCCAAGGGGCTGCCATCCAAATATTAAGAAAACTGCAGATAGACAGCTTAAGATGGGAATTTGTTCCTATCAAAAATCCAGCTCTGACCATTTCCCCAGGGAATTTTCAGAGTTCAAGATGTTAGCACCATGTATTTTCTAGCCCTTATGAAAATGTTACACTGTACATTGAAACAGAATAAAATCTGCCACTTCTTTTCTCACAAAGGAGACTGAAAACAAAATCCACTTCTGCATATGGTATTCACCATTTTAGGTCCTTAGGCCATCCATGCCTTTTGCCCATTGTCTCCTACATACGTTTCCTTGCAATCTTACGTTTATTTGAGGGTGAAAAAGCTAGTACTCTTTAAAGGAAAGGTCACAGTCATACTATCAATCCATTTCTATACTGAAAATCTATTTGGCCGTATCATTTCATGTTTCTAAGCCTAAGTTTTCTCATCTGTAAAGTGAAGGGGTTTGATATCTAAAGCAACAGTCTCTAAAGTGAGGGCCACAGATTCCTAGAGGGCCAGGGTCAGATTGCAAGGGGGATGAGTTCTGAACTCAAAGAGTGAGGAATTGACTAAGGGTCAGGGCTAGGTTACATCTCACCCTCCCCACAATAGTCAACTATGGGCCCTGTTTCCAACAAAACCGCGGTGGCCCAGCTTCTCCAGGTCTGCTCCCTTCCTCTGCTGTGCAAGCTTCCACTCTTCTGAGCTGAGTGGACCCTCAGGGCAGCTAAAAAATCTGTTACAGCCACGTTGTGGGACAACTAACGTTTTGATAGACTTTGCCCTTCTCAGCAATGCAAGGATCTAAGATATCTCCAAAGGTCTCATGATGGGAAATGCTATCCACAACCAAAGAAAGAACTGTGGAGTTTGAATGCAGATCGAAGCATACTAGTTGATATTTTTTTCTTTTTTTTGTTTTTTCTTTCTTGTGGTTCCTCCTATTGGTTCTAATTCTTCCTTACAACATCACTAATGTGAAAATATGTTTAAGAGGAATTTATATATATAGTCTATATCAGATTGTGCGCCGTCTTGGGGAGGGAGATGGGAAATGAAGGGGAGAAAAATTTAAAACTCAAAAGCTTATGGAAATAATTGTTGATAAATAAAAATAAATTAATAAAAAAATCTGTTACCTTGGCAACCATAGGGGTGCCTCTTCTGCTGCCATTGGAAAGATTCACATCCATGATCCCTTTTCATAACTCTCGCCTTCCCTAGGTCGATTGGTAGCTTTGGCAGACACCCCATATAAGGCACGTTCTGGGATAGTAGCTGGTAAAACACTCCCCCAGCACACATTCTCTCTCTCTGTCTCTGTCTCTGTCTCTCTCCCTCTCTCTCTCTCTCTCTCTCTCTCTCTCTCTCTCTCTCTCTCACACACACACACACACACACACACACACACACACACACACATACACACACACACTTCATTTTTGGTGGAAAAGAATGAGTCTCATAGGAAAAATCTGGGTTGAAATATGCATCACAGATATCATATCTTACCCCCAAACTCGTTCCTCTTCCTTGTGTACTGTTGAGGGCTGCACCATGTTTCCAGTACCCCACCTTCTCAACCTTGGTATTATCTTCACCTCCTCACTCTCCTTCACCCATATATCCAATCATTTGCCAAATCTTGTTTCCACCTCAAAACATTTCTAGCTTAATGTCCCCTTGTCTCTACTCACACAGCAGGTACCCTAGTTCATGAGCCACCCTCATGAGCTCACCCTTATGATGAGCCGATGAGCCGTGCTCATCCCCTGTCACCTACACTATTTGCAAAAGCCCCTTACTCGATCTCTCTGCCTCAAGTCTTTCCCCTTTCTATAATCTGGGTCTCATGGGTAGAAGCTGATACATTGAAGTTCCAGCCCGTCTATGTGTCTTTTCAGAGTCTCTCTCACCAAGGTGCTCTCCCAGGAGAGGATCTAAAACAAAGCATATCCTCTCTGGAAGCCAGAAAAACAAGGACTCTCCTCTCCCAAGCAGGCATCAAATAATGAACCTCCACCAATGAGGAACATCTTATATAAATGGGCTTGAGACCCCAGGTATTTTATACAACCCATTTTCCACACAGCTCCCTAAGTGATTTCTTACTGATTTTCAATGTCACTCCCTAACTCAATAAACTCCAGTGGCTTCCTATTAACTCCAGAACCAAGGGTTATTTCATCTCTATCTTATCCTTTGAAAATGTCTACCTTGCTTTATAATATAAATAATTATTAGCAAATAATTTTTGAATATATAAACATACATATATTAGGAGTACATACTTGTAAAATGTTTTACTGATGGAATGTGCAATCAAAAAATTTTGGAGACCACTATTCTTTTTTTGTTGAGGCATTTGGGGTTAAATGACTTGCCCAGAGTCACACAGCTAGTGAATATTATGTGCCTGAGGTCACATTTGAACTCAGATCCTCCTGACTCCAAGGCGTGAGCTGTATTCACTACACCACTTATCTGCCCCTGAAGACCCTTTCAGCTCCAAAGACTATGAAACTCCATGATCTAATATCTATATTCAAGTTTTCATTAGCAGCCCACCAAAATGCCCAGAACTTAAAAAGATTCCCTAATGGGGAGTACTAAAATGTCAGTGTCCCTCCCTTACCCTCTCTTTTGAAACCATCTTTTAAAAATTTCCTCTGACATCTTTGGACATCATTTAGGTGAATTGACTCTTCCCTCTTTCAACATGACAAGAGAAAAAGAAAGAGAAAGGATGGAAAGGAAAGAGAAATAGGAAGGAAGGAAGGGAGGAAAGAAGGAAGGAAGGAAGGAAGGAAGGAAGGAAGGAAGGAAGGAAGGAAGAATGGAGGAAAGGAAGGAAAGAAAGAAAATGGAATGAAAATGGAAGGAAGAAAGAAAAATATTTCAAGGAAAACTGAAATGGGGTTATATGATGAGGTAGAGAAAAGTGCTTAAAGTGGATAGAGCAAGCAGGACATGAGATAGGAGATAAGATGCAGGATGTAATCAGCCAGAAAAATGATCAAAGAAGACTATGCACTGAAGCTCCCACAGTGGACTAATCTGTGTGCTTTCACAAAGCACCTTCAATTCCAGAAGAACTCTTCCTCTCCCTTTTCCTGTTCTCTTTGCTTATCACCTCCAGACTACCTGATTTTCCAGGCATTTTGGAGCAATGCTTGCTCCTTCCATTCTCTTATCCCCTTCCCCTTAGTCCATAAAATTATATTTAAACCATACCTTTGACCTAGCTAACCTCCTTTGCCTCCTATGGGAAGTATGGGCTGTTCTGCTCCTATGGTCTATGCTTTGCCTCCCACATGGAGTAGACCCCATTGGGTCTCTGCCTCACAGGGAGCAAGCCCACTTGGGTGCATCACCCCAATAAATGCCATTCTTTAACTTGGAGACCGTCTGAGTGAATTCCTTCAGGACACTAGGACCCACATGTCTATTCTTCATCATTTTAGGGAGCACCCCAATATTCTTGGGATCCACCCTGAACTCAACACCAATGGCTACAGAGAAGGTCTAAGTGAATTTTTTCATACCTGAACTGCTCTCCCAACTCTGACCTCAACATATAGAACAAAAGTAATTTTTTTTTTGCTTGAAATTGGTTTTGTCATAACATTCTAAGGGATTTATGTAAGAGTTTATTTCTTCATGTTTATTTGATTATTTGTTATTGTCAAGGGTTATTAAATATAGAATTTTTTAATTCTATTTTTGGACAGAGAAAAACTTATGCAGGCACAGTCTACATAGTTGGCAAACGCAATCTTTCCATTGAGTAGGCATCTTATTTCTATATGTTGCCATCTTCCTTTACAATGTTAAACCTGGAACCCACTCTTTTTTTTTTGTGAGGCAATTGGGGTTAAGTGACTTGCCCAGAGTCACACGGTTAGTGAGTGTTATGTGTCTGAGGCTGGATTTGAACTCAGGTCCTCCTGACTCTAGAGCTAGTGCTTTATCCACTGCACCACTTAGCTGCTCCTTGAAACCTACTCTCAGCAGTCTGCTAGGCTGGTTTTGATGCCTTATAATAAAATTTATTCAGTGGACAAAAACTAAATCAAAAACCTCTACACTTAGGTGTTTTAAATAAAGTTTCAAAATTATTTTTAAACTCCCATGAAAACCTATTGTAACATATATAGAAGTCTTCTAAGATATTTCAATGCCCTTTAAAATGCAAGTCAAGGATCAATTATCAAAACAAGCTCATTCTGTTAATCAGTTTACAAAGGTGCAAATTGTTTGTCAGAACACAATGCCAGGGAGGCTGCTTTGTTTAACTGCAAACCTAACAGCAAGGATCCCTGGGGCAGGAAACAAGTAATCAAGCAACCATCTCTGAAACTTTGAGAACACAGGCACCAGTCTATTATAATGCATGGTTACAGGGAAACCTTGTACATAGAACAATAAGCTGAAATAGAGCCGATTTGTTATGAAACAATAAACTTAAATATAGCTACAGAGCTGACCAAGCTAAGTGATTTTGCCTTCTAGGACCCAATTTAACACCCCAGGCTAAAATTTTCAAAATAGTTTCTAGTTCTCCATTTGGTTTGCATGAATTCCCATTCGGTGATGACATTTGGGTGTGCAGTTCTCAAAAGGTTGAGTCACCCAAATGCACAGGGTAGTCTCCAGACAAAGCTCTGAACATGAACTTGTAAAGATCCCATTTTCTCTTAATCAATAAGCATTTGTACAAAGAAGATCCTCCCAGCCATCTTTTAAATGGAGTATTTATCCTTTTTTGTTTCATGCACCCCTTTAGCATTCTGGTAAATCCTATGGACCCCTTTCTCAGAATAATGCTTTTAAATACATAAAATACTTAGGATTACGAAGGAAAACAATTTATATTGAAATATAATTTTCAAAACATTTTTTAAAATATTTTCTAAAAATAATTTTATGGACACTGAGTTAAGAATCCTTGTTAGAACTATTAGCAGTTACCTTGTGGCTGACCAGACACCATGCCCTGGAGGACTTAATTCTTTAAGTTCAGGATCTCCTAGCCTCGGTTCCCCCTCTCTCCCCATTAGTGAGTACCTGTATCTGGAAGAATCCAGCTATGGTTCACTTTATTCTCATTATGGTTGCCATCTTCTCTCCCATTGCCACCCTACTGCTAAGAATACCCTCCACCTCCAGTTCCCTTTTGCTCCAATTCTGGAACCAAAATCAAATCGACATTATCGTTGCTACTGAAAAAGGCCCGCCAAACTACTACTTTCTACCTCCATGCACAATCCCTCTAAGTTTCCAAAGCAAAATACTCTTCCTTGACCACTACTCCATAATATGTGTGGTCTTTCTTATTATAATGTAAGCTTCTGGAGGGCAAGGACTCTCTGCTTTCTATTTGTATCCCCAGGGATTAGCAAAGTGCTCGGCACATAGTAAGTACTTAATAATTGCTTTTTATTCATTCATTCATTCATTCATTCATTCATCCATTCACTGAGCTAGGTGCCCATGAAAGACACAAAAGATTACAACACCCATCCCTGAGCTCAAACAGTTTACAGTCTAATTAGCTAGACAAATAGCCATGAAGAGATTAACAGTGTAAGAGACAATATGGTAAAAATGGAGTGAGTGGGTAGACACTAAGTGGTACAGAGGCAGGAAAGAACACAACAGCCTGGGAAAAAACAGGCTATAAGGAGGGTAAAGCAGAAAGTGCATGATTTGATTGATCATCATGGGCTTCTAATTCTGACTCTTCTATTACCTAGTTGTGAATAGGGTTGCAAAATGACAAATATTGGAATGGTTTGTTCAGAATTTTATGAGAGATCCAATTTCTTCTTACTAACATAAAATGTTATTGCTGGGTGGTTGTTTTTAATTCTGACTTTAAGTTCTGTGATGGTGAGCAAGTGATGGATTTAATGTCAGCTTCCTCCGCTAAAAAATAAAGGGGCTCAATTCTATCGCCTTGAGAGTCCCTTAAAGTTCAAAGGTTATAAGACTTAAGGTTGAGAAGGCTTCACAGAAAAGATGGAATTTAAGCTGAGCCTTTAGTGATTTGTATAGAAACAGAAGAGGGGAGAGAGTTCTAGATGACCTCATCAATCCATCAGCAAACGTTTATTAAGCACCTATGATGGGCCAGTTACTGAGCTAGGCTCTGAGTATAGGAGTAAAATAAATGAAACAATCTCTGCTTTTCAAAAGCTTGCATTTTAATAGAAGATTGGAAATATGAAGCAGGTTGGAGTTGTGAATTGGACCAGCTTGGATAAAGTGAAGACTTCATGTTGGGGAATTGTGGGAAATAAAGCTGGACAGATGGTATAGAATCTCAAATGCCAAGTCCTATCTGTGAGTGGGCATAGGGGCTTCCTTCAGAGAACTCATAAGGGCTTTACAGAAGTATAATCTCACTGCTTACCTCAAAAGAATGTGCTGAGGGTCAGATGGCAAGCATCGTTATCCCCAAGTTAGAGGTGGGGTCAGTAAGGCTTGGAAGGGTCAGGGTCACACAGAGAGTGACCTAGAGAATAACAGGGAATCCTGTTTCCCAGTCCCTAGGCTGCCAAGGCACATCACAAGAGCCTGCTTCTTTCCCAGGTTCCAAAAGACTGAAATGGAATGGCTCTACTGGAACGCTCTGAAAAGCTGGAACTGCCCCTTATTTTTTCCTTTCTCTCTGACAAGAAAGAAAAAGAGAGAAGGACTCCTGAACTTTCAACTTCCTGATAAACTGTAATGTGGGAAAGTGCTGTTTTTAGGTTTACATGAAGGAGCTACCTCTGAGAATGGCCTTTTGGCCTGTGAAAAACTAGAAACATCCCAGGAAGTCACTGAAACGTTGTAGTACTGTGAGAATTTGTTTAAAAATAAACACTGGATTATTTCAGACCTAGTCCCTTGAGAGAAGACAGAATTACTCAGAACTACTACCCTAATCTTGACAGAGCAGGGGAAATTAGCAACTGAAGCCAGATTTTTTTTCCTCTTTTTTTTCTATGACCATTTATGATATTTTGAAGAAAGAAAAAAATTGAGTTACCCATGTGATTCAAATAACCCTGAATCTGAGATCAGGAAATAATTTTTAATGAGGAAATCATGAGCAAAGACAGGATGAGCTCTTTTAGAAGGTATTACCTGGAATCCACCCAAGCCCTCAACCCTCATTCCCTCACTCACAGGCAAAATTCAAATGGTAATAAACTACAGTCTCTAGAACTTGGTGGATTTTTTTTTAATAAAGCTTTACTCAAACATTTTTTCTCAGGAGAAACAAGGATGTAAATGTAAAGGAAGCACACACTCTTTCACATGACACTGTGGGATATGGTCCTTAGCATGACCAATAAAGACACATCTTTTCCACAGAAAAATCATTTCTCATCAAACTAGAATTCTGAAAGAGACTGGATTGTTGAAAATGTAATTGCCCTCTATTATTTATTTTTTTGTGATAAGAATAAAAATTAAAAGTAGAACCTAAACCCAAATTTCTTCATGATTTAAGGAAATAATAAAGTCAATTTACCTTATGGATTTAAAGCTAGGATGGATCTTAAGGATCATCTAATTAACCTTTCTTATTTTATAGTTGAGGAAAGGGCGAAGATGGGAAGTGACTCACCTATGGTTATAGAAACAATTTGTTGTTGTTCAGTTGTTTTCAGTCTTTTCTAATTATTCTTTGTGATCCCATCTGGGTTTTCTTGGCAAAGATTCTGGAGTGGTTTGCCAATTTCTTCTCCAATTCGTTTTATAGATGAGAAAATTGAGGCAAACAGGATTAAGTGACTCGCCTGAGGTCATACAGCTAATGTCTGAGGCCAGATTTGAACTCAGGAAGAGTTTTCTTGACTCCAGGCAGTGCTCTATCCACTGTACCCACATAAAAAATTGTGCTAAGTAAAGAACAGAGCTTAAATTTAAACCAGTATTTCCTGACCAAAAACTCAGTGCTATTTAAACCACACTCCTGAGGTCGGAGGGCTATTTACTTCCTTTGGTGTCGGAGAAAAGGGATGCTGCTGATGCCCTCCCTTTTACAAGAAGGAGAATTGTTGTTATTTAATCCAATATAAACTCCTTGAGGGCAGGGACTCTTTCATTTTTGTTTCTATAACCCTGGCACGAAAAATAGTGCCTCACGTAGTAGGTTCTTTTTGATTGATTGTCTAATCAACAAATAGTCAATAGATCAAGATAGTGATAGATTAATACTTAAATTCCTCTGGGATCTCTGATTACACCAGCTTGCGGATTCTTTTCACTGACACAGATGGCAAACCTTCTGTCCCTTAGTCTTCAAGATTTGTTGTGGTGATAGCAGATTACTCTCGTGATAGAATCAATTGAACTTGACAAGTGATTTAGACCTGGGGAATAAGGGAGAGGGAAGAGTTAAAAATGCAAGATTTAAAGTCTAAATGACTAGAAGAATCATAGTTCCATCAAAAGAAATAGAAAAATCAGGGGAGAGGGAGAGTTGTTGGTTTGTTGTTTTTTTTCCAGGGGGGAGAAGATTCAATTTTTTATATGTTAGGTCTTGAATATAGTGAAATAATCAGATGAGACTATCAAGTAAATATAGCCAATTACTAAAGAGCATCAGGGGACCTTATTAAACCCTTTGAACATGCATAATCCCCAAGTCAGTCTATTCACATATTTGTGGGTGCAGGTAGTATTGAAAGTTAGGGTGACCAAGTGACCATTGTTCCCAGACCTGCTTGTCAATCAGTGTTGGGGGGGTGGGCATCACTCAACCTGAAGCTTTGTATTACCTGATATTCATCATGTAGTAACTCATCCCCCTGCCTCTTAGTACCTAGAAATTGTCATGTACTTGCTACCTTGGAGAGGAACTGAGATTCCGTGACCCATCCCTTTTTGCTGATGGGAACCTATCTGAATTTTCTTTATCTCATTATGAATGTTATCATTAAAAGCTGGCTCCATTTTGAAACCCTTGCTGACCCCCAGTGATCAACCTGACAAAATGTTGCTACCTTGCCGCATTTTTTAATTCTCTTTGTCCTGACTTTTGCCTCCTTAATCAGGGTGAAAACCCAAGCAAAGAATTTTCCTTTTTAGTGATAGTTTGGTGACATTGAGAGAATGGAAGACTTCTATGGGAAGTTCCTAACTACTTCCAAACAGGAGGGAGAAAGTCTTCAGTTTAATGCTAAGGTTAAGGATGGGAGAAGAAGAGATTGGAGCAAGGTGGAAACGTGGGTTCTAAGAGTCAGGAGCCTAGGGAGGTAAGAAGTGAAGGTGGCTGGTGTGGGTGCTTCCTCATAGTTTTATGAATAATACCTGAACACATGCTTTTACCAACCTAGCATATGCAAGGCCCCCATGGAAGAAGAAAGACTACCCATATTTGGATTATGGATTTGGAGTTGAAATAGTAGAAGACTATTAAAGCTTATCTAAGCTAGTTCTGACAAATGTCTTTGTAGTATATGAGATGTATAGTAGGTATTTCAGCAAGGAGTGAAGATGGAGAAGAAAGAAAAAGTTTGTCATCTAGCCATATCTGAAAAATTCTCAAAACCTGAAGGTGTTTCTTGGGGTTTGATGGTTATTAGTTTAGCTTCTCAATGACCTCATTTGCAAATATATGGTTAAAATGTATAAGTCAAATTGTGGTTAAAAATAAAAGTAAAATAAATGTTAAAATTATGGTTTAAAATTTAAGTAAAAGGGCAGAAAGGAGAAAATTGTCCGCTTTTGAAGATCACCAAAATAAAAAAAATTGGTCAGGCCTTTAAGTACTTGGTAAACTGTCTCACCTGTACATCAGTATTAGCTTCTGCTAATGTAGGCAAGCCTATGTATCACAATACTGACAAGAGACTAAGTGACCCAAGATGGAAGGGGAGAAGCTTTGTATCAGTAGAGCAATGGCCACAAGACGTCAGTGGGTTATTAGTAGGGCACCCAATGACAATGTAATATGTTATCCCACATTGCAGCTCTTGTCCTTGAAATGGGCTGGCACTGATAATAATAGTTAGCATTTATATAGTTCTTTAAGTTTTGCAAAACACTTTACAAATATCTCATTTGATCCTCACAACAAATGAGAGGAGGTACATGGGATAGCTAGATTGCTCAGTGGATAGACCACCGAGTCCAAAGGCAGGAAGACCTGAGTTAAATCTGGCCTCAGACAGTTGTGTGACCCTGGGCAAGTCACTTAACCTCTGTTTGTCTTAATCCACTAGAGAATAAAATGGCAAACCACCTCAGTATCTTTGTCAAGAAAACCCCATGGACAGTATGATTCACAGGGTCACAGAGTCAGATGCAACTGAACAACAACAACATGCTATTATTATCTTTATTTTATAGATGAGGAAACTGAGGCAGGTCACAGTTAAGTGACTTCCCAGGGTCATGTAGCCAATAAGTGTCTGAGACTGGATTTGAACTCAAGCCTTCTTGACTCCATGTACAGTACTCTGTCCTCCTAGTTCAGTTCTGAGACTATGAATACAAAGGTTGATTTCAAATATGGATAAATATCAATCCACTGTCCATATCATGATAAACACTAAGAATATTTCTTGGCATTGGCCCTGGCCAGATATTATTCAAACATTCATTACCAACCAGGGAGAACTAATATACATGTGGATGTTTTATTCTCTAGGCCATGCACATAGTGATGCCCATCCTGGAGGGAAGCAGTGGGAAGGGGTTTGTTGAAAGGAAGGGAAGGGCAGGAATACCAGGAAAGCAGAAAGGCTAAAGAATGAGAGCATGCATGAATGAGAGTCTGGGACATCTAACAGAAAGTCTACTTCTCACTCATTTTCTTCAAATAGGCATTACTCTTTCTTCACCCATGAGCCTCATCTCCCTCCTTCAGTCTAGTCACAAAGCGACCACTCTCATTCAGGGTTTCACAAGGTCTCCACAAGTGAAATTTTGTAGAAGCCTACTAATTGGTCTCCCTACCTTCTATTCATCCCCTACAAAGATGTCAAAGTGACATTCCTAGCACATAGTTCTGACCACGTCCCTGTCCTTACTCCTACAGACTCCCAATTCCCTCTAGGTTCAAACACAACTCCCTTTTCTGAAATGTTAAGCCATTCACATGTCATTCCATGTATGTGACACATTATTCCCCTTCATGTATCCTATTTTCCAAACAAAATTGTCTGTGAACCATTCCTTATGGATAACATTATCCAATATTTCCATGGGTTCACAACTTTATAAAATCCCTCTCTTCAGTCTTAAGTTTAATTCAAATGTTGCCCCCTATAGGAAGGACATGAATATGTATTTCCTAATAGCTTTAGCTGCTTTGAATTTACTTTATAAACATTGTATGTTTATAGGTTTACTTGCCATTTCCCAAAAGATTTGAATAAAGATCCCGTTTCTACCTTGTTTCTCCATCTCCATTTTTGTCTCCTCATATGTGTGGAGCACATAGTCAGTGTTTAACAAATCCTTGTTCTCTTGGGGCAGCTAGGTGGTGCAGTGGATAGAAGACTGGACCTGAGTTCAAATCTGGCCTCAGACCAAACACTTGACGAGTGCTAGCTGTGTGACCTTGGGTAAGTTGCTTAACTCTGATTGCCTTACTTACAAAAAAAAAAATCCTTGTTCTCTTGAATGATTGGTTAGTTAGCTAATGTATGTATGTCTTTTAACCTCGGCACTCCCATGGTCCTCTTCCAGAACGAAGGACAAACAACAACATAGGCAACAACTATCTTTCATTCTTCAGAGATCACATTTGAAATAGAGCCAATGTCACTGAACACCAGAAAGATCAGGAAACCTGGCATCCACACATGGCATCCATGTTAGACGAAAAGGATCCCACTTTAACAATTTACCTTTTCACTGAAGGAATTGGACATGAAGGTAAATCACTCTTTCTCGAGTAAAGTCATTCTTGCTTACATTTATGGGATATAAGCATACCTGAGAGCAGAAAAGAAATAGGGGAAAAAATCTTATATCTTAAGTAAGTTTCCATCTCATTGGAAAATTCTCATGCTCTGATCTGGGGTTTTCCTAGGGACTGAAATCTGTTTCTTTATTCTTAATAATAACTACACTACATTTTTGTTAAGGAGACACTGAAGACTTTTAAAGCAACCATCTAATCACATTAGCTTGAAATTCCAAAAATCACTGTCAAGCATTATAACTTCTACAGCGAGAATTCAATATCTACTGCCATTAACAACATCATTAATAACAAATGTCTGTTTAATTACTCTTGCTAAGATTAAAAAGGCCATTATTCTTGTAACTTGAGAAATTCATTAGCTGGAAAAGGCTGCTTAATGCCAAATGCACCCTTTAAAGATGCAGGCCCCGATATTTGAAGGTATTTCTGACATTCGTGCATTTGCATTACTTTAAAAAAGCACTCCCCAACTGCGCTGACGATCATGCTGTGACAATAAGCAAGCGCTGTAACATTTCAAAAGCAGAAATGAACCTACAAGACATTTTACAATACCATACAGAGTCTGTTCTTTGGAATATTTCAGTGCTCTCTCTCTCTCTCTCTCTCTCTCTCTCTCTCTCTCTCTCTCTCTCCCTCTCTCTCTCTCTCTCCCTTTCTCTGTGTGTCTCTCTCCTTTCTCTCTCCCTTTCTCTGTCTCTGTCTGTGTCAGTGTCTCCATCTTTCTCTCATTAGCACACACACACACACACACACACACACAGTCCACTATTCATCATTCACTTTTGACTAATTCTGTGCTCAAATAAGCCTTGTACCAACACATTGCATGCTGCATTACTGTTAATATTCCTAAGTACCTCCTCTAAAGACATACAGAGCAGCACACTTTAGAACTCTGCAAGCCAAATTCCAAGTCTGAGACTTCAAGGAATTTAGAGCCATTAAGTGAAAATTATGAGATGAGATTTGGAAACAACATCATTCTTAATCCACTGTTTCAACTCAGTATATTTTTAGCACAGAAACCTGCCAAACATTTAGTAAAAAATTAGATCAGTGACAGTGTACTCACAGAAAGCAATTTAAACTGCTGAAGTTGGAAAGGAGGCTACAAACTGCATTTTGTATCACTCATATTCTGCCTTGATGAAAAAACAAAGCAAGAGTACAGAGAGACCTGTAATGATGTCATAGAGGCAGAGAGGCCTAGATTTGGAAAAAACCTTGGAGACCATCTAACCCAGTGGGGTCAAATCAAATAGAAACACAGGCCACCAAACCATATATAAGGTGTGCTGTGGGGTTATACTGACTTAGAAACCCACATGTTAACATCTGTATTTTTGTACTTTTATTTATTTTTTAAAGTATTTGATAAATACATTTTAATCTAGTTCAGACCACACTCAGGAGTATTATGGGCTGAGTGTTTGACACCTCTAATCTAACCTAATTCCTTACCAAAGAAATAATAATAGCCCACATCTTTTCTTCTTCTTGCAAAGAGCTTTCCTCAATAATAACAACCCAATGAGGAAGCAGTATAAGTTTTATTAGCTCTATTTTACAGAAAAGACACCGATTCTCAGAAAGGGAATGTGAGCTGCCCAGAGACAGCTGGTAAGCATCAGAGTCATAAGTGATGCCTAAGGCTTCTCTTAGACCAATGTTCTTTCCACTAGTAAGTCAATCAATCATTCAATCAATTAGTCAGCATTATTAAGTACCCACTATATGCGAGGCACTGTGCTGGGTGCTAAGGATATACAGATAAAAGTGAAACAGATCCCATATTTAAGAATCTTATATCTGCTCAAGAGGCAACATGTCCCCCTCCACTATAAATCTACGATCCTATGATTGCATAGGAATATGAAAAATATGCACATATTTTTAAAAAGGTGATTGGGGTAGGAGGGAAACTAACAACCGGGAGACTCAGGAAAGATCTTACATATATTCTTTGATCCAGTGACACTGACCTTGCTGGGCCTCATACCTGAAATTCTCTCTGAAGGAAACAGCTATTCTAATAGGTGGAGGTAAAGAGGAATTCATTCCAGGCTGGGGCAATAGCCTGAGCAAAGACATAGTGATGGGATATGGAGGGCTCCACATAAGAGGCAGCAAGGAGACCTGTTTGGTTGAATTGTAGCATGTAACAGCATTTAATAAGACTGCAAAAGTATTTTGAAGTTAGGTTGCAAAGGGCTTTACATGTCAAATAGTGAAGTTTCTGTTTGATCCTAGGGGTAATAGGAAATCACTAGAATTTACCAGTTAGGGAGAGGGGCATGGTCTGACCTGTGCTTAGGGACTTTTGTGTTGAGGCTAGAGTAGCAAGGAGAGAGATGTGAGGCTTGGAAACCAATTAGGAAAATAATTAGTGAGGAATTATTGAGAAATGTTATGAGGAAAGTGAAGGCTTGAACAAAGGTGGTGGTCATGTGGGTAGAGATAAGGGGATATACTCAAGAAATTTTGTGAAGATAGAAATTGCAGGTCTTTTAACCATTTCAAGGGTGAGGGAAAACAAGGAGCCAAAGATGCCTCCAAGGACATGAAACTGAGTAACTGGAAGAATGGTGGTTCCCTTGATAGAAGTGGGAAAGTTCAGAAAATAGGTTGGTTTAGAACAGAAAATTCTGTCTGAGACACGTTGAGTTTCAGATAACTAGAGGAACAGTATAAAATGTCAGGCCTAACAAGTGTTCCTTCAGATGCTTTTGAAACAGAGTGAGCATTGTGGCATTAACAACTTTATAAGGAAGTCCTTTCCATTTTTGGAACACTCTGACTGCTAAGTTATTCCTTCTATTGAGCCAAAATCTGATGTCCTGTAACTTCTACCTATTGGTCCTAGTCTTTTCTGATGGAACCAAGCAGAACAATTTTAATCTCTCTTCTCCATGAAAGGCCTCTGGCTATTTGAAAATAGCTAGTATATAGCACCTTTATGTCTTCTCTTCTATAGGTTCAATGGCTCCAATTTCTTTGACTGATTTTCAAGTGACATGGCATAAAATGCACTGAGAATCCTTGTCATCTGGTTTTGAACACATTCCAGTTTGGATCATAGAAGCCTCGGATAGCAAGGCCCCATGCATCATGAAGCTCATTCCCCAATATGTAGCAAGGAGGTGTTGTTTTGTAGCCCAAAGGGAGTCAAAATTTATATTTTGACACCTCTAATCTAACCTAATTCCTTACCAAAGAAATAATAATAGCCCACATCTTTTCTTCTTCTTGCAAAGAGCTTTCCTCAATAATAACAACCCAATGAGGAAGCAGTATAAGTTTTATTAGCTCTATTTTACAGAAAAGACACTAATTCTCAGAAAGGGAAAGTGAGCTGCCCAGAGACAGCTCTTCTCCCCTCCCCACCTAATCCAAGGGAGACTTTCCTACCAGCAGGGGAAGCTGAAAGTTGGGGCTGGAGGCTAACCTGCTCTCCTCAGAGAGAATTATATGTATTTGCTCCCTTAAGTATTATTAGTTTAAGATTCAGGTGAGTTTCAGGTACAAATTAACTTCTGATGGCTGTTTTATTATTCAGAGGGTGAAAAGGACACCAAGATTTATATTGAAGGTTTTCCCCCTTTCCCACCAAATACAAGTTCCATGATGAACAGAAAGCATTTAGCATAAAAATATTTTTATCCAAATCAGCAGCAAACAGAAATTAGAGAAAGTATACATATAAGAATATATACTAAACAATGCAGAGTGAAGGAGCCTTCCCATTGAGAGCAAGATATCTCAGTTCAGTTGAGAGAGGGTCCAAGATCTTACCCAAGGGGAAGATCCCCAAAGTCTCTAGTATAGGAAGCTAGGAATAGGAATATAATGGAGACTGCTAGCTTATCTCCTGTCTTCCCAGAGACTTTTCCTTGAGCAACCTGAAGTTGGGTTGACCTCTTCTATCTTTCCTCTCAAAGCTGGAACTCAATAAACCCAATAAAAAAATAAACAAGAAAGAAACTAAGGAGGTAATTAGAAAAGATAGCCATGACAGACCTTTGACATGATTTAGACATAAAGGGTGACAATATAAGCAAATTAGAAGAGCAAGGAATACTGTATCTGTCAGATCTATAGTGAGGGGAAGAATTCATGACTAAACAAGAGATAGAGAACATTACAAAATGTAAAATAGATCATTTTGATTATATAAAATTAAAAAGCTTTTATACAAACAAAACCAATTCAACCAAGACTAGAAGAAAAGCAGAAAGCTGGGAAACAGTTTTTGCAGTAAGCGTCTCTGATAAAGGCCTCATTTCACAAATATATAGAGAGCTGAGTCAAATTGACAAAAATACAAGCCATTCCCCAATTGATATATGGTCAAAGGATATGAACAGGCAGTTTTCTGATGAAGAAATCAAAGCTATCTATAGGCATATGAAGAAATGCTCTAAATCACTTTGATTAGAGAAATGCAATTTAAAATAACTCTGAGGTACCACCTCATACCTATCAGATTGGCTAACATGACAAAAAAGGAAAATGATAAGTGTTGGAGAGAATGTGGGGAAATTGGGACACTAATGCACTGTTGGTAGAGTTGTGAACTGATACAACCATTCTGGAGAGCATTTTGTAACTATGCCCAAGGGGATACAAAAATGTGCATACCCTTTGACTCAGCAATACCACTTCTAGGTATGTATCCCAAAGAGATCATACAAATGGGAAAAAAGACCCACATGTACAAAAATATTTATAGCAGCTCTTTTTGTGGTGGCAAAGAATTGGAAATTGAGGGGATGCCCATCAGTTGAGGAATGGCTTAACAAGTTGTGGTATATGAATGTAATGGAATACTATTGTGCTATAAGTAATGATGAACAGGCAGACTTCAGAAAAACTTGGAAAGACTTAAATGAACTAATGCTGAATGAAATGAGCAGAACCAGGAGAACATTGTACACAGTGTCTGCAACATTGTGTGATGATCAACTTGGAATGATTCAGCTCTTCTCAGCAACACAATGATCTAAGACAAGTACAAAGGACTCACAAAGAAAAATGCTATCCATGTCCAGATAAAGAACTAATGAACTCTGAATGCAGATTGAAGCATATTATTTTCGCTTACTTTATTCTTTCTCATGGTTTTTGTTTTCCTTTTGATCTGTTTCTTCTTCCACAACTCAACTAATATGGAAATAATTTTACTGATAGTATCTGTATAAACTATATCAAATTGTCTACCATTTTCAGAAGAGGGGAGGGGAGTGAAAATTTTGGAGCTCAAAATCTTGTAAAAATGAATGCTAAAATTTTTCTTGACATGTAACTGTGAAAAAAATAAAATACTATTTAAAAAGTTTTTATACAAATAAAACTAATGTAGCCAAGATCAGAAGGAAAACAGAAACTTGGGGGGGGGGATTTTATAGACAGTTTATCAGCTAAAAGTCTCTTATCTAAAATATATAAATAACTTTGTCAAATCTATAAGAATATAAGTCATTACCCAATTGATAAATGGTCAAAGGATATGAACAGGAAGTTTTCCAATGAAGAAAACAAAACAATTTATAGTCATGTGAAAAAATATTCTAAATCATTATTGATTAGAGAAATGCAGATTAAAACATCTACCAGATTGGATAAAACGATTGCAGGGGAAAGTGACAAATTTTGGAGGAGAAGTAGAGAAATTGGGACATTAATTCATTGTTTGTGGAATCGTGAACTGATCCAACTGCTTCAGAGAGCGATCTGGAATTATGTCCAAAGAGTTATTAAACTACCTATACCATTTGACCCAGAAATACCACTACTTGGTCTATTTCCAAAGATGATTAAAGAAAAAGTAAAAGAACCCATATATTCTAAAATGTTTGTAGCAACTCTCTTTGTGGTGGCAAAGAACTGGGAGTTGCAAGGATGCCCATCAATTGGGGAATGGTTGAACAATTTGTGGTATATGATTGTGGTGGAATACTACTGTGCTATAAGAAATCATGACCTCAATGATTTTAGAAAAACATGAAAAGGCTTCCACAATGTGATGAAGAGTGAAATGAACAGAAACAAGAGAAACAATACAATAACAGCAATATTTTTTAAGAAAGACTGTGAGCAAATAAGTTGTTTTGTCTATTATAAATACCCAAATTAACTGCAAGAGATATATGAAGAAAGATGCTATCTTCATCCAGAGAAAGAACTGAAAAATAGAAGTATGTATAGAATAATTTTACATACATACATACATACATACACACATATACATACATACCTAATTGTGTCTAATGGCAGCCATCTCTAGGGTGGGGTGGGAGGGAAGAAAAAAGGGAGAAAATAAATTTATATGATAATTCTGTAGTATATTCGAAAGGAATAGCAAGTTGACCATAGTAGATTTGCAGTTTCATGTACAAACATCTTTTTTATTGTATTATGTTATGAAAATGCTTATTTTATTCCATAAATCAAAAAAATTTAAAAGAGTTTATGTAAATTCTGCAAATTATAAAGCAATTAGTTAAGTTCAATTCCTCAAAAAAAAATCTGATTGTATTATCAAAGTAACGGTCTGTGAGCATTTAAAAAGTGAATCAAGTCAGTCAGCACCTACTATGTGCCGGACACTGTGCTAAGCACCAGGACATGAAGAAAAGCCAAAGACAATCCCTGTTCTCAAGGAGCTCATGGTCTAATGGGGGAAAGGGGTTAGGGCAAGCAGCCAATGATGTACACACAAACTATATACAAGATAAATTATAGATAATCAAAAGATGGAAAGCTCTAACACTAAGGATGATCCAGAAAGGCTTCTTGTAGAAAATGGGAATTTAGCTGGGCAGCTAAAAAAGCCAAGAGGTGGAGATAAGGAGGGAGGAGGTTCCAAGCATAGGAAACGGTCAGTGAAAATGCACAGAATCAGAAGATGGAGTACTTGGTTCAAAAAACAGCAAGGAAGTCAGTGGCACAGGATGGGAGAGTATGTGGGTGGTAAGTAAGGTGTAAGAAGACTAGAAAGGTAGGAAGGAGAGGTTGGTCATGAGGGACTTTGAATACCAAGCAGAGGGTTTTAGATTTGATCCTAGAAGTGACAAGGAGCCAATGGAGTTTATTGAGTACGGGGGTGACATGGTAGGACTTGTGTGTTAGGAAAATCACTTTGGTGGCTGAATGGAGGATGGACTGGAATGGGGAGAGACTTGTGCTAGGTAGGCAGACCAACCAGCAGACTGTTGCAATAGTTCAGGCATGAGGTGATAAGAGTCTACACCAATCAGGAGTATCCTGGAGATATTGCAAAGGTGAAATCAACAGGCAGGCCTTAGCAGCAGGCTAGTTGGAGGTGGGGGGAAGACAATGAGCCTTTAGTCTTACATCATCATTTGCTTATTGGAGGTTTCAAATTGAGTGTCCTAGAGGCATTTCAAATTCAACATGTCCAGAGAGCAAAATTACAAATGTCATTAAAAATTGAAGAGGGACAGACAGGTTCTGCATAAGAAAAAACTTTTGAAGCACAAAAGCTATCCAAAGGTAGAATGGGCTCCCTTAGAAGAAAGTGGATTGTCCTCACTAAAGGCCTTCAAGTGGATTACTACTTGGATTAGATGGCATTAAAGAAGAGACATTATCATGTGCTCTGTGACTATACCCTAAAGACCATGGGCCCTATCCATTGGCATTGCAGCTGAAACTGTCCATATGTTGCTGCTTCTCCATTAGAAAGGGAGGTCTCCAAGAGCAGGGACTGTCTTACTTTTTTTATTTGTAACCCTTCAATGATTAGCCCAGTGCTTTGGACAGTAAACACTTAATAAAAGCTATATTTATCCATTCATTCATCTACAGGGCCTTTCCAACTCTAATATTTGGCAATACCATGAAGACTGGGGAAGGGGACTCAGGAAGCTCACATTATTTGACCTTGATCTTATCAGAGACAGAGGAGGCTAAGTCAACTGCTATGTGGGTGGAGTTTTACAGCAAAGCTGAAGATGAGAGGAAGGACAAGAAGCTTTGAGTGACTTTGGTGAATGAGAGAGGGAATTGACAAGGGATGCATATTTAGATTGTCAAGTAGCTGTAAGAACCCAGTTAGAATAGTACACCAAAAATTTGTAGCGTATGAAATCAGTTTAATTTTATGACTGTTTTTTCAGCTGTATTGATTGGCTCTGAAGAAGAAAATAAAATTGTATACTAGAAAGAAACTAAGGTAGAGAGGTTTGGGATCCTTGGTTTAGAATTAAAGGAGCTGGGTTGGAATCCCATATTTTTTACTTATTACCTTACGTAACCTTAGAAAAATTACTTTACCTCTCCAGGTCTCTCTATTTCCATATCAATATGTGGAATGAGACATAAATTTTGAACATGTTGGAATTTGTTTTGCTTGACTTTGCATTTGTAACAAGGATTTTGATTTTCTTTTCTTTTTTTCCAATTATGGAGGAAGTGGGAGGAAGAAAGTCCCAGTGAGGAGAGAACAGAAGGAAACACAGATAAGCAGGAAAACCTTAAAAGTTACATGTCAAACTTATATATTTAAAAATAAGCTTTACATAGTAGAAGCTTAAAATTTTGCCTATATTCCTCTCCTTTTCCACAATGTATATGGAAACACTAATTTTATTTGTCATTTGCTAAATTAATCATTTTAATTGGTTTAAAATTTTTTTTAATTAAATGTATTTTTGATAAGATCATTATCTTTCAGGATTTCTATCTCCACTTACCAACTTCAAGATGGGTTACAATAGTTTTTTTTTCCCTGAAAGTTGAGAAAACTGTCCCAGGACTTGCTTAATCTAGGGGACTGAGGCTCAAGTTATGCCTGAATTCATGCAGTTTCCTGGTAGTCTATGGCATTATTTATATGGCTTCCTGGGCTCCTAAAGGAATAAAAAGGTCCATTCATGTAGACCAAGGTCCTTCAGACTTGGCAGATGTCCCCAAACTACCCAAGTGACCAAACTTGTCTGTTAGACTGTGAGTTCCTTAAGAGTACAGACAGTCATTTGCCTTTCTTTGCATTCCCAGTGCTTAGCATGGTGCCTTGCACAGGTTGTTCAGTAGTTCAGTTGTGTCCAACTATCTGTGACTTAGTAGACTACAGTAGACCAGGCCCTTCTGTCCTCCACTATCTCCCAAAGTCTGTCCAAGTTCATGTTCATTGTTTCCATAGCATTATCTATCCATCTCATTCACTGCCATCTCCTTCTCCTTTTGCCTTTAATCTTTCCCAGCAAGAGTTTTTTCCAATGAGTTGTGTCTTCTCATGATGTGGGCAAAGTATTTAAGCTTCAGCTTCAGTATTTGTCCTCCCAATGAATAGTTAGAGTTACTTTCTTTAAATATTTACTGATATGATCTTTTGCTGTCCAAGGAGCTCTCAAAAGACTTCTTCAGCCCCACAATTCAAAAGTGTCCATTCTGGAGTGCTCAGCTTCCTTTATAATCCAACTCACAGTCATACATTACTACTGGAAAACTATAGCTTTGACTACAGGACCTTTGTCGGCAAGGTGATGTCTCTAGTTTTTACTATGCTGTCCAGATTTGCTATAGCTTTCCTTCCAAGGAGCAAGTGTCTTTTGATTTCATGGCTGCAGTTGCCACCTGCAGTAATCTTTGAGCCCAAGCATATAAAATCTGACACTGCTTCCATTTCTTCTCCACCTGTTTGCCAGGAAGTCATGGGACCAGATACTAAGATCTTGGTTGTTTCTTTGTTTTTTTAATGTTAAGCTTCAAGTCAGCTTTTACACTCTCCTCTCTCGCTCTTATCAAGAATCTTCTTAAATCTTCTTCACTTTCTGCCATCAGAGTGGTATCATCTGCATGCCTGATATTGTCGATATTGGCATCCTTAATTCCAGCCCTTAATTCATCAAGCCTAATAATAATAATGTACTTTGCATCTAAGTTAAATAAATAAGGTGACAATATACAGCTTTGTACACAGTAGGTATTTAATAAACGCTTATTAACTGATGACCAGAAATTTCCATATAGTGGCAGAGGAAGGGTGGGCAAGGATTAGCAGGGCACATCTACCCAACTTAAGTCCTGCAATATCCCACTTGAATAGCTTTTCTTTGCTGTGACATAGTAAACTTACTTTCTGTTAATTGCTGAAAGATCCATTAGTGTCTTATTTCACTCTAACATTGAACCTAAACTATCAGGTCCCAGCTTGAGTAAGGACTAGACATTTCAGAGGAGATGAGATTTCAAGCCCCAAATCTATGACCTTAGACAGCAAGATTTGCGTATCAGGAATGGTAGGAGATTGGTAGTAAAGAATAAAGTACCTTAGGTGGTATATATGGAAATGTTAACGTGATAGACTATGAATCAAGGTTACATATAATTGCAAATGAAGCTAGAATGGATGAGATGGACTGGGAGAAGAGAGGTGGGTCCAGACATTATAGGATCATGAGGGTTAAGAACAAGGCTAGTGTCAGTGAGGGAGTAGTACAGATGGAATGATAGAAAGTTGTATGTGGTTGGAGCATAGAATTTTAAAGTTCTGGATTTGGAAGATGGTGAAATTCTGAAAGATGGTCAGGTCTAAGCTATGATCATAGTGCTGTATGACCAAAATGACATTGTTGGAGCTGATGAAATCAAGAGTTAGTCAGGTTATTAGAAAGGTCAGCACAGTGAATATTAACATCTCCAGGGATGATGACCAGAGTTGAAGATCTGAGGAAGGCAATGTTAATTGTTAAGACATGTCTTAAAGTTGTTCAGAAAAGTAAGATAAAGACTTGATTATTTTCAGTTCAAATTCATTTTAATTTTGAATATTTTGTGCTTAGAACTAAGGATTGAATATCATTCATGGAATTAGATAGATTGAAATGTGGTTCACTTAGTTGATACATTAAATATATACTCTAAAATTTTTCCTTAGGCCAAACTCTCTGGGAATTTTTTACTGGCCCCATAGCAAAAAATGAGGTTTTCTTTCCACTTCTGGAGTGAGATTGTCACCTTTGAAAATTTCCCAATAGAATTTGACTGAATAAGAGTATGATCCTTTAGCAAAAGAAAAAAAATATTTCTTTTCTTAGCATTACCTTTAACGTAAAACATCTACTCACTCCCACTGGAAATACTATCTCCGTACAAAGTATTTTGCTAGAATTAATTTTTTAATGTTCAAGATTAGGACGTGTGTGTGTGTGCCTGTTCTATTGAAATACAAATATATGTTAAGTTTCCATACTAGGTAAGCCCTATGATCCTTTAAGACCAATTTTTATTTTTCTCAAAAAAAAAAAAAGCAGGAAGAAAAAGTAGTGGAAGGGAATGGCTGCTGTCCATGGGTCAACCTCAAAATGTTGCATAAGTTGGGGTTGAAGTAGGAAGGAGGATAAGAGGGGAACCCTGGAAAACATTTTATTTCAGAAAATCATTTATGGTATTTTCAGACTTCCTTAACTTTCCGTGCTATGACAAGTTACATATGTTTTCTCTCAGATGTAGTTGTCCAAGCCAGGAAGTTTATAGGTAGAGCTCAGCCAGGACCAAGACCATATCTGGATTAGGTCTACAAGCCAAAAACATGTTGAGCCTTAGGAGAATTCTCAGGCAGTTGCTGGCATTGAGACAGTGCTGCAAAACCTAGAAATGCGTTGTTGATTGCCCTACCTTGCTGACAAGTTCCAGGGCAGCCACAGGAACCTGGTGCTGTCCAGGTGCCAGGTGCCATAATGCTTGGAGATTCTTTCCAGTTCCTTTGGTGTTTTCCCAGAACTCATTCAGGGACAGGTTACTGAGACAAAATCAGCACCAGGCTCAAGCCAAGGGTAAATGTGCCACAGGACTATAAGCCTCTTTTGTGATTTATATTGCAATGCGATAAAGTAGAAAGAAGGACGATTGGTCAAGACCAATGAAATAAAAAGGCTTAGATATGAGGCAAGGCACTGACACTTAATAATTTTCTCAACCTATATGTCATTTATGCTTTCTGAGTTTCAGTTTCTTCATCTATAACATGGGAATAGTAATATTTGCACTACCTACCTTACAAGGTTGCTACAAGGAAAACATTTTATGGATCTTAAAGCAATAAATAAATGTGAATTGTCATTGTTCTTCTTAATATTAATACAGCAATAAATTCACCACACAACAATGTTGTCTAGGAAGAATTCCGCTAGGAGTTTAAACTGATGAGATAAATGTCATTCACATATTATCAATAATGTCAATTATTGATTGGTTCAGTCTTTTGACCTTTCCCAAAGGCTACTAAATCATGCATGGTACTCTTCACACAGTAAGTGTTTAATAAATATTTGTTCAATTAACAAATGTATGCTTATTTTTAGTTTTGAAGATGTTTATTTTTCTTAACCCTCAAATAAAGAATAAAACATAGCAAAGTTTAATGAAATGGTTTCATGACTCCTTTAGCATATTATGAGGCTAATGTGAATTTCACAATCTTGAAGTTTTCAATGACTAATCAGATGTTACTTTCTCTGTCTCAAATTAGATTCAGAATCTGAGGTTCAGAAGCAACCTTAAAGATCACTTAGGCCAACTTCCCAACTATCCAAAGGGTTCATAGAATGTAAACTTCTTGAGGACAGTGAACTTTTGTTATTCTGTTTCTTTATGTCCCTAGTACCTAGAATATTCCCCCTTATACAATTGGTGATTAATAAATACTTGCTGAATTCAAAAACACATTAATTCTCTGCTTAAATACTTTCTCTGACAGAGAACTCACTACTTTTTAAACTCTAAAAGTTTAAAAAGTTTAGGTTGATCCATTTTCATTTACTCATTTTTATTTAATACATATGTTTTCATTGATTATTCTTCAATGTTTGGGTGTTTGGGAGTACAGGCCCTGACAATAAATACTCACCAAAGACAAACCCAAGGAAGTTCAGAGAGGCACATTAGCAAATTGACTGTAGGGTGATGAATTGTTCAGTTACAATCCCCCAAAATCATCTATCGAGTTATAGAACTGTTGCATTCTTCATTGGTGAAGGCAAATACACACACTTATAGCTCCAAAAAATACTGAAGTATTGGATATTTATTACCATTCTCTGACCTTGTGGCTTCAGTTGTGAAAACTCTAAAAACTTGCACAAGTTAACTATATATTTTTAGACTAACAAAAGTACTGTAATCAAAAATAAATTAACACTATCTACTTCATTTCTTTAAAAACTCTAAGCCTTGGAGACCCACACACAAGAAGAATTTGTTGTTGGCTATAGAGAATAAAAGGTAGAATGGTTTAGGGGGACTGTGCAGGTTTTGAACTCTTCTGCCCATACGACCTTTGCCTAAATGGAGAGATTAAGGCTCAGTATGATTCTATGTTATTATAGCACATGTAATAGCATATGATTTTGATTTGTGAGAATTTCAATCAATAATTGGAGAATTATTCAAGGCAAGTTCACTTCATCTTCCTACTTACCAGGTGGCTCCTTTGTCATTTGCATTTAACTTATGATGAAATCATGGATCCATGATAATATTGTAGTTGACACTACACCATTGAAGTTCTAATCATTATTCGACCCCAACATTGATCAAAATCTATAGTGCCATTCTATAGTGATCAGTATATTTATTTGCTTATAAATCACATCATAGAATGCCAGAACTGGCAAGGACCTTGAAGATCATATGATACAACCTTATTTTACAGATGAATGCACTGAAGTTCAGAGAGGTTAAATGACTTTGCCCAATGTCACACAGCTCTAGTTTTAAGGAGAGCTCTTTACGTAGTCCAAATAATTTGTTACCTTTACTTCATTTTTTTTTTGATAGAAGACAATGTCAGTAAATGAACTTCATTTCCCATAATTCTTAGGATAGAGCTTCACTCCCTGTGGAAAAAATTCGTTGGAAGTCATTTTCCAGAAGGTCATGCTTGAGCCCAGCACCTGGTGATATCACCTGGCTTTTTGGTGTGGAACCAGCTCTAAAGTGTATGAACCTTGAAAGGGATTTAGAATAGAAGAATAAGGTGATGAAAATACTGGAAGAGTTCTTGTAAATATGAAAAGAAATGTCTGAACCACTATTGAAAAGCATGTCTCTAGACTGTGACCACCATTTTTTTCCCTCCCAGCTGTCTATTATAGGACCAATCCATACTTGCTTCTATGGTTTAAGGTTGGGAAATGTCAGCCATGATAAAGGGTATGGGTTGCAACATAGATAGAACAAATATTGCACATAGGAAAAGCTACAGTAGCACCAGAATGAAGCTATGTGAAAAACCTTGCTTGACTGATCTTTTAATTATAACCAGAAGACACATAACTTCTCAAGTAATGTAGTTTGACTTGGACTTAAATTCTGAGGACAGAATGGACAGAAAACTTGTTGTAAAAATGCTTATTCCCTTCCCTTCCTTTCCCAATGAAACCACAGGTCTAGCCCCTATGTCCATCTATATACACATGTGCATGCTCACACACAAACACACACACACACGCTCCAATTTTTCTTCTTCCTGTAGAATGTAGGGATAGTTTCTAGTCTTATCCCTTTATTGCTAGTAATCCAGAGCTATGATTTTGTCAGTGCAGTTACAAGTTCTGCAAGTTACTTGGGAAGATGTGTGTCTTCTGATTACAATTAGAAAATCAGTCCAAGCAAGGTTTTTCTTATACCTTCATTCTGGGCCTGCTATGGCTTTTCCTGTGTACAATACTTGTTCTATCTACATTACAACCCATACCACTTTATCGTGGCTGAGTCGTATAAGCAAATGTGGATTGTTCTTATAATAGACGGTAGCTGGAAAGGGGTGAGGGGAGAGAGAAATGGTGGTCACACTCTAGAGATATGTTTTTCTATAGTGGTTCAGACATTTCTTTTCATATCTACTAAGGCTGCTCCACTCTTTTGACCACCTTATTCTTCTATTCCAAATCCCCTTCAGGGTTTTCTGTGTAAGTGTCACTACAAAAGTCAGATCTGTTCAGACTCATGTCAAATAATTCATCCCTGTGTCCTCATTCTTGCTGCCCCTCACTTCTCCTCAGTCCAGCATGCATACTTTTCATCATGTATCATGTAGGAGTAGTTGTTGAGTTCTTCTTTGTCCTGCATAGTCTCTTTTTATGAATGCCAATTTTATTCTTATTTCTGGGGAGTGTTTCAAGTTACATGACTCTCCTGTAAAACCTAAACAAATAATGAGTTTTGGGGAGAATAAGTTAAGTCATCCTTTTAAAATGGTATCTACTTAGTTTCACACAGGATAGGTTGGGCTTGTTATTCAACACAAAGTTGATGTTATCTGGAAATTATTTTTAACTCTATAAACTAAGAGAAAGGAATTGTGCTTTATAGACATCTTACACAGAAATCCAAATCTTTCAGTATGATATTTTGCTTTGGCAGGATTTTTTCTTTCTTTCTTTCTTTCTTTCTTTCATTCATTCTTTTTTTCTTTTTCTTAATTTTTCTTCCTTCTTTCTTTCTTTTCTTCCTTCCTTCCATTTTTTTCTTTTCTTTTTTCCTTCTTTGCCTTCCTTTCTCTTTTAGCGTTCGGCTTATACTTAATAATCAAGTTTAATCTGATTTTCTAAACCTTTTATTAGATTATTTTAAAAGAGGCATGAATTATTTAAACTTAAGCCCAAATTTATATTAGATACCTGCTATGCTTCTTGCAGCACTACTTTTCTTCTCTCTCACTCTCTCTCTCTCTTTCTTTTTTAATTAAGGTGATTCCAGCAGTCATTTCTGACTTCTATGGCATCTTTCTGCATATCCTTCTCCAGTACTGCTACACTGAGGTTCATTTGTGTCATTCAAATCTTTGCTCTTTAAATATCCACTTATAAATTTATTATGGTGATACATTCATATCTTTACATTTAATCTGAAACTTCGATAACAAGCAGGAGATGGAATAAATGAGCAGCAGACACACTTGACAAAATTAAAATGTGATTCTGTCAGTGCCCATATGAACTCTTACAATGACAGACTAGCATTTTAATTTGGTCCAGCTTTTCCTTCTCCCTTTCACTCTTCATTTCTCCATCTTCAACTTGTTATGGAACCTCTGATAAAAGATCCAGACTTAAGTGCCAAACATCCTCTCACAAAAATGTCGCAGAGGTTTGAAAAATCAGAGATTTGAATGACACAGATGAACACGGTAGAGCTGCTACAGCAAGGGTTTCTCCTTTTGTTAATTAAGAAAGGTATTCCAACAGTCATTCCAGAAATCGCCTCTGGAATATCATTAATTAACACCCCTCTGAAAAAGTAGAACTGCAGAACTGACAAGAGGCATAACTATTAAAAAGAGGGAAAAAATCAGAAAAGCACTTGGCAAATTTGAAAAGGGAGAGAGAAAGTAGTTAAGGCTGGTATTACAGGATCAACAGATTTAACTGGGAATTCAATTCAGAGTACTAAAGCTATCTCTGTTCACAGGCCCAGTCCTATGCCCTAAATAAAGCCAACAGTTTAGAAACTCTTTATCTGAACTAAATAGCTTACCAGAAGCCTGGAATTCAAGGATGTGTTTTTTTCCCCTTCAAGTATGACTGTTTCCTCTTTTCTTTGGTTAGGGAAGAAGAAAACAAGTTCCCCCCATTCCCACCCCCTTTCCAGTTTTCTTATTTGTTGAGTATCCAGGTAACAAACTACTTAAAATCAACTAAACAAAACTTGATAATTGGCCCCTATCCCCATCTGAGCCACAGAAGAATGTAACCATGGCAACCTGTAGTTTAGAGCAGACCATCTCTTGTACCTTTCAGAATTTAAGTATGTGAGAATCTATCCATTTCTAAGTAGAATTATTATGCTGAGAACATTTTGTTCTTTATTGTAAAGTAAGGATGAAGCTGGGCTCTTAAATAGTGCTCAACAAGGTGTTCAGGTGAAAAAAAAGGTTCAGTTGACATAAAAATGCAGATATATACATATATATGTGTGTTTGTATATATAGTATATATATATGTATATATATATATATACTATATATACACCAACTCAAAGTTCTTTCTGCTAGGAAATAAACAATAACTGGACTTTGAGAAAAAGATAATAATTAACAAGAAGATAAATCCAGTCAGTAGACTGTCAGAAAGCCTAGTTTCCCCATGTGGGAACCTCAAAGTCACAAGCTAGCAACCAAGTGACATAGAAGCTGGCCGCTGATTTTTTTTTTAACACTCAGAGATGTTACATGATACATTGAAAAATCATTAGCTATTGAGTCAGGAGAATAGGGTTCTAGTAGCAGCTTTGCTACTAACAGTGTGACCTTGGATCAGTCACTTACCTTCTAAGAGCCTCAATTTCTTCATCTGTGAAATGGGGATACTTTAATAATATATAATATTAGTGATACACCAGTAATAATATGTTATCTACCTTACAAGGTTATGGAGAAGAAGCATGAATTGTGAACCTTAAAGTGCCAAATGTTACTTCTTATTAGGACAATATTTTTCCAAGTATTCAGAGGTCAAAAAGGAAATAGAAACTAAAAATATATATCATTACTTAATCCATTTTTTTTCATTTGGAAGCTATTTTTGACCATCTATTATGTGCATAATTTGATGCTGGGGCAAAAGGGGTGGGGGAAGGAATACAATAAAAATATAAGCTATTGTCTCTGACTTCCTAGAGTTTATAGTCCTCATCATGAAGACTCAGTAAGAATGCAAACCAGTATATATAAAAGCAATACAGAAAATAAAGTAATGCAACAGAAGATGACTGTAGGTGGGGCTTGTAGAAGGCCTTTTAAAGAAGTGGAACTTCACTAGGCTTTGAAAAATAGGTAGAAAGTCATAACTAAGGTGGTATAACTGGGGCTTTTTCCTTAGGTACCAAGTTTAGAGGGCAATGGCAATACTTGTAACCCTTGAGCAACAAAGAAACAATGAATAGTAATGACTAGTTAACCAGGATAACTAGTTAAAATAGGAAGCTACAAGATAACCAGTGAGCTGGGGTCAATTTCCCCTTTCACACCTTGATCAAACAGTGCATTCCCTATGAAAGGCTTTGTGCCACCGTCCCAAGAGGTCAGCATTTCTCCCCTCCATTGGGTGGCAGGTGACTTATCCCCTTTCCTCACAGTTGAAGGTTTATTTTGTACTGCCTAACCCAAATATAATTTGTAGCAATTGTTCAATTGAAAACTTTCTTACAGTTCTGGATGGTTAAGATGGCCAGAAGCAGAAGGGAAAGGCAATTGCATTGAGGAAGGTGGATGAGGATGAGCAAAAACTTGGAACTGGGAATGAGGACACCATGTTTGGGAAATAGCATGTTTATGGTGGGGGGGGAGGTAGTAGATTATCAAGCTAAAAAGACAGTGGGGTCAGTTTGCAGAGAGGCAGAAACAGAGATGGGGTTTGAGTGGGTAAATAATATGATAGAATTGGACTTTAAAAACCTGATGCCAGAATGTGGTAAGCAGTGGAGAAGGGAGTGCCTGGGAGAAGTTCTAATTAGTCTTTGGTCTAAAGTGGTGATCTTAAGAATGAAAAGGAAGGAATACATGCAAGAGACATTTTAATGTAAGAGTCAACAGGATTTGGTGATTAAATGTTCTTCAGTATTTCTAGAGGTCTATGATCTTATCAGGATGGATAGATCTTCTACCGGTATAGATCACATATACGATTCTTGTCCATACCACAGAGGATTTTCCAAACAAATTGGGTGGCTTCTGATGGTTCTTTTTAATATTTTGTGACTATCAAGGCTGCCCCACTTTTACGCTCATTTCTGCTACATGATCTGAACATCTCTTTTTTTCTGGTCATATATGTTCCTGATGATGTCATTGATACCATTTCTCACACTGGTAGTTTCCTATATCATGAATATATTTACTATATGTCTTTAGGTCATAGGTTGATGATGTTCTGTGATTCATACATTCATAGAGCATTACCAGATTGTTTTTTGTTCAGGCATTTTATTTCACTGGCATAGGGAACATCTCTCAACACAATCAGTCAGCAAGCATTTGTTAAGCACCTACTGTGTGCTAGACACTGTGCTAACTCCTGGGGATATTAAAAAAAGGCCAAAGACAACCCTTATTTTTCTTTTTTTTTTAACTTTTTATTTATTTATTTTGATTTATCAACAATCACTTTCACAAGCTTTTGAGTTTAAAACTTTTCTCCCCTTCCCTTCCCCCTCTCTCCCCAAGATGGTGTGCAATCTGATATAGGCTTTACATATACATTCCTATTAAACATATTTTCACATTAGTGATGTTGTAAGGAAGAATTAGAACCAATAGGAGGAACCACCAGAAAGAGGAAACAAAACAAAACAGAAGAAAAAAATGGCAAATAGTATGCTTCAATCTGCAATCAAATTCTATAGTTCTTTCTCTAAATGTGGATAGCATTTTCCATCATGAAACTTTTGGAGATATCTTAGATTCTTACATTGCTGAGAAGGGCTAAGTCTATCAAAGTTAGTCATCGTACAACGTGGCTGTTACTGTGTACAACGTTCTTCTGGTTCTGCTCATTTCACTCAGCATCACACCATACAAGTCTTTCCAGGTTTTTCTGAAGTTAGCCTGCTCATCATTCCTCATAGCACAATAGTATTCCATTACATTCATATACCACAACTTGTTCAGCCATTCCCCAATTGATGGGCATCCTCTCAATTTCCAATTCTTGTCCACCACAAAAAGAGCTGTTAGACAGCCCTTAGTTTTCAAGGAACTCACAGTCTAATGGGAGACACAACATGCAAACAGTTATGTTTAAAGAAGGTATGAACAGGACAAATGGGAGATAATCAACAGAAAAAAAAGACACCATGTCACAGTGGACTGGGAAAATCTTCTTGCAAAAAGTGGAATTTTAGCTGAGGGAAGCCAAGGAAGCCAAGGACCAAAAGACAGAGATAAAGAGTAAGAGAATTACAGGCATTGGAGATATTGAGTGAAAATTCAGTAAAAATGTAGAGGTTATAAGGCAAAGAACAACAAGAAAGTCAGTGTTACTGGATTGCAGAATATGTAGGGGTGAGGATTAAGGTATAAGTTACAAGAAAATAACTCATCTATAACTTATAGCCTCAGTGTTTACTGAGGCACTGAGAGATAAAATGATAATCCAATGCTCACATAGCTCATATGTCAAAAGCAGAACTTGAACCCAGTACTTGAAGGAGATTGTCTTTTAAATTGTATGTCTTTTAAATTGAAATGCTTTCATAGTGGATGTATTCATAGTGGATGTATTTTGTTTTGTTTTGTTTTGTTTTTTGCTCAAGTCCATCTTATCCTTGTAGTTTCATCTCAAGTTCTACTTCCTCACTTAGAAAGCTGAAGTGGTAGAAGATATGGAGGTGGCAGGGTACAAATACAGTAGTTGCAACTTTCATTATTGATGAGAATATATTACTTTAGAAACACCAGCAAATTCATGCATCTGTCTAAATTAACACATCTGTCTATTCTCCTTTTGTTATTATTGTCCTTACTTTATTTGTCTCCATAGTCCTACTCTGGGGCCTCATCATAGAGCCCTGACATCCCTAAGCTTTGCCTATAGAGTCCAAGCTCTAGCACATCCTAACAAGTTGGAAAAGCTTTGCAGAGAGTTGTGGCAACACTATAACTGCTTTCTGAGGACCAGCCTAAGGCTAAGTCTAGCTAAGTATAGAGAAGTTTGTCAACTATAGGCTAGCCACTTGATGGTAAAGTCTTTGACTATTTCAACTCAGTGAAACAAAGAAAAACACAAAATGAACCTTGATCCTGTACACCCCTCATCTGTTTCCACAGTGATGGTAGAAGAATGATGGGGAGGGGGGGAAGGTGTTCAGTTTTCAAACATTAAGATAACAATTGACACTCAACTGTGACATACTTAGCTAATAATGAGTGGACAGGAAGAAGTTAATTTTATCAATCTTGATGGTTTTTCTACAACTGAAACCATAAAATAGTAAGAGGTTGCAGCTGAATGGAATCCTGACTTATAGGTTCTACTTGGAGAGTTAAAAGGAGTTGGTGAAGTTAATTTTTCCAGGTGTCCAAAGGCAAAAAGAAGTATCACTTCATGTGATACATGGAAAAGCATTTGCAAAAAGACCACCATGAAGGTGTCTGTTACAGAATATAAGGAAGCAGAGAACTTCTACAGAAAACTCTGTCCAAAATTAGGTGCACTGCACATGATGAGCACCCCAAAACTTATAAAAATGAAATTATAATATTCTAACAGGGAAAATGTCTGGTTATCAATGAGAAAGTCATTTCTGATTCAGTTGGCTATGTAAAGTTGGAATATCACCTTATTAGAACAAAGGTCAAAATAAATTCCAAATTAGAAGAATATTTTTTAAAAAAGAAAAAAGTGAATCAATTCTAATCTGACCTAGTTAAACAAATTGTTAATGTTGGAAAATGTAAATTAGCTTTTTAAGAAAAGACAAGGATTAATGGATTATCAACATTTTCTAAAGGTGTTGACCAATGTAAGTCAATCACTACAACAAGGAGATTAAAATAACAATATACACCTTATATATAGTATGTGGGTGTATGTGTATAGTCACAACAACTGCAGCAGTATAATGTATAAATTCATATGAAAATCTAGTAGAAAAGGATGATGAGCAGTATCATGACAAAAATAACAAGAAACAATAGAAGAATGAGCATAATAATGCATGTCTGTGATCTTAGCTATTGAGGGAGGCTAAAGGTGGTAGGATGCTTGAGTTTGAGAGTTCTGCAGTACTGTAGGGCTAAAGTCATTTGAATATCTGCATTATGATTGGCACAAATATGGTGAACCCTGGAAGCATTGAGCCATCAGGATGCCTAATGAGGGATAAAGACACCCCAGTTGGAAAAATGGAATGGATTTAGAGCCTCCATGCCAATAAGTGTTATGATTGGGTCCATGAGTGGCCACTACAATTCCAGCCTGGGACAAAAAAAATGATTTAGTCTCAAAGAAAAAAAAAGAAGTGGAATAAACAAGTTTATTGAAACCTTGGTAAGAGATTCTATTAAGTCAATTCATCATAAGAATAAAACTGAAAGGACAATCAAAATGGAAAAAATCTGTCAAAATTCCTATAACAAACTTTCCTCAATGACAGTAAAACTGCAATATGTGGATTTTAACATTACAGTCCCCAGTGCACTATGTGAGAAAATGAAAATAGCATTAAAGAAACAAAATGGAAAGAACAGCTAGATTAGACCAAGTATAATATACAGAAGGCATCCATGATGAAGACAACTTAAGTTTTAGAACGTTGTGGGACAGATTATTAAGACAGCTGGAAAGGGGGAGAATATTAAACCCTTCAGGGGGTGGAAATCTCAAGATTTATTATCACAAAAAAAGTAACTGAAAAGTATTATTAACTACTGACCCATATACCTATTTTCCCATCTCTACAAAATCTTTCTAAAAATAATACATATAGATATAGTGGGGGTGTCCTTGATGAAAGTATGAGAAAGGAACAGGTGGGCTTTCACATATTCTACAGCAAATTACATATTTACAAATATATGATCCCACTGTTGATTATAGCATTTGATCAGAAGAGGAAAATATATCCTATAGGCTTTTCTGCAACAGGTTGTCTCCCTAATTCAAGTTAAGTCCATTCAAGGTTCCTTGAAAGATGGAAGGCCAAAGATGATTCTATTTGGTAACTTCCGATGCTGGGCATAAAATAAGGAAATGTATATTTATGAAATGTGAGTTTATCATAGTCATGGAGAACATCTAGCACAAAGCACAAAAGGGGAAAGAGTTCTTTATAGATGGTGAGATATTCCATTTGCTCCTGTTTACTTATGACATCAAGTTGATTGCATAGAGCCCACAAATACTATGTAGCTTCCTAAAGGAGATCTCCACTAATTAAAAAATTTTAACCTAACTATTCACAAAGGAAAACTCAAGTGGATGAAGAGTATCTATTTTCCGTATTACTACATGCATTTGGACTAAAAGTCAGTAGAAATTATCTGTACATCTTGGACGACACCTTGGATAGACAATGGGAGGAAAACATTGTTCCTTGCACAAGCTACTCGATCTCCTGATCATGCCTCTTCGCTGCCCATCCCCTATGGCCTGGAGTGCTCTCCCTTCTCATTCTCACAACCTGGCTTCCTTGTCTACCTTCAATTTTCAGCTAAAATCTCACCTTCTACAGGAAATCTTTCTTGATCCCTCTCAATTCTAGTGCTTTCCCTCCTTCTTTCCACCCTCTATATATCTTATATGTACGTAGCATTTTGCCCATTGTCTTCACCTTCATTACACTGTGAGTTCCTTGAGGAAAGAGATTATTTTTGCCTTTCTCCATATCCCTAGATTGGTTATTTAGTTAATAAGTGTCAGAATCAGGATTCAAATCCACAACTTTGACTTCAAATCCAATTCACTTTCTATTATACAATTGGGAGGCAACATATCTGTGATTTCATCTGTAAAGGGAACCCCTAATAAGGAAAATTCCTCCAAAGATGCATATTGGCATGAGTTCTGTAACTTATAGAGAATTGCCCAGGGCACTAAGTACTGAAATTATTTGTTCAGGGTCACATAAGCAGTATGTGTCAGAGATGGAATATGAACCTAAGTCTTCCTAACACAGAGGTCAGCTTTCTCTCCACTAAGCCACAGCTGCTGCATCAAACCATGCTTCCTTTTATATGGAACGTGAAGGAAACAAGGCTATGAATCTCAAGGAAAGGAAGTAGGAAAATTAAGAAAGAGAATTGCCTTAGAAAGAAAGATGCTGAATTCAGTCATTGAGTTCTAGGTGGTAGCTTTTAAGTACCAATGTTCTCTATAAGCTGGAGCTTCAGTATGGGGTCAAATTTAGAAATAAAGATTTGAGTCTCCTTCAAGGTGAAAGTTTTTTCACCGTTTCATAAGGGTGAAAATTGAAACAAGTCACATCAGTTTACCAGATGAGAATATAAAAATATAAAAGGGCAAGGACTTGGCTTTAGGGAATGCCCATGATTACTGGAATAAGAACAGGTAGAAGTTCATGGGGGCAGCATATCTCAGCTCCAAGACTAACTGGTTAGGTAAACCTGGCAAGTCACTTAGCTGTCCAAGCCTCAGTTCTCTCATCTGGAAAATGGAGATAGTACTTTCATTACCTACCTGATAGAGTTACAAGTAGGGAAATTCTTTGTAAATCCTAAGGTACTATATGAATGAGAATTATCACTTAATTTTCAATGAAAAAACAATTTCTCATAACTCATAACTTTGGCATGGGTAGCCTACCCTGACATGACATAAAGTAAAAAGTCCTACAAAGGTTAATTAGTTATGACTCAAAGAATCAACTTTATTACAGAATGGCAAATATACTGTAGCTTCCAAAAACAGTTTTTAAGAATTCTTAAGCATATATTATCAGGAGAGGAAAAAGTTTAGGAAACATTTTTTTGTTGTTTCAGACTGGATGGATATGAGAAAGTGTTAAGAGAAAGAGAGAGGGAGGAAAGAAGCAAAAGAGGAGAAAGAGAGGGAGAAGGAGAGAGAGAGAGAGAGAGAGAGAGAGAGAGTCAAAAACAGACTATTTCTATTGAATTCAACAAGCATTTCTGAAGTGCTTGTGTGAAAAGCACATAAGTGAATTAATGACTAAAGAAAGGATCAAATCCCTCTTCTAAAGAGATAGATTTAAGTTAAAAGGTTATGTGGAAAATACAGTACATTAAGTACTTCAGGAGATAAATATAGTAATCAGCTATTTCTCCCAAATTTCCTCTTGACTCTCTCCTTTGGAGTCTTATAGCTATGGAACCTCAAAGAGAATTTCACATTTATTTGAACTGAAGCAAATATGTCCTTCCTTTTGATATCCAACTCCCAAGTGTCTTTAGTTAAATTGGACAAAAGCTTGAAACCTCAAGAACAGCCTTCCTGGAAAATTGCTGGCATGCTTCAACATCAAGGTCACAATGTCTCATCTAATTACAAGTTGAGGTAGAACAGTCACTTGCCAAACAATGAAATTAATTCTTAAGCCTTTTTTATTGATTTTATTGATTTTTATTGATATGCCAAATTAAGGCATTGCTTACTTTGGAATATACTGTCTAAAACTAAAAAAAAAATGATTATTAACATCATCATGACTCAGTGGAAAGAATTCTGGGTTTGAAGTCAGAAGACTTGAGTTTGAGTTTCAACATGGCCACTTAATATCCACATGAATTTAGGCAAGTGACTTAACTTGTCTGGGCCTCTGTTTATTCATCTGTAAAATGAAGTTGTTGGACTCAAGGATTTCTAAAGTCCCTTTCAATGCTGAATCTATGATTGTGTAAGTCCTTGCAGGGTTCTGCCCCCCACCTGTGGCTTTGGGCAAGTCATTTCACCCATATGCGCTTCAGCTTCCTTAAATGGACAAGTTGAGCAAGATGATCTCTCTAAGGTAATTTCCACACGGTTATAGCCTGACTATGTCTGCTCCAAATTCTTCTTCATTGGTTCTTCATTGCCTAGACCAAGGGTTCTTAATCTTTTTTTGAAGCACACATCCCTTTGCCAGTTTAGTGAAGTCTATGGATCACTTCTCAAAACAATGTATTTACATGCATAAAGTAGAACCCATAGGATTACACAGGAAATCAATTACATTGAAATACAGTTATCAAAATATTTTTTAAGTTCATGGAACTCAGATTAAGAACATCTGCTAGAGAATAAAATATAAACTTCTTAAATTGATATTTTAGATCTTACACAATATAGTTCTCACTTAACCATGTTTCTGCTGCTCCCTTTCATAAACAATGTACATTCCAGGGGCAGCTAGGTGGTGCAGTGGATAGAGCTCCAGTCTTGGAGTCAGGACGACCTGAGTTCAATTCTGCCCTTAGACACTTGACACTTACTAGCTATGTGACTCTGGGCAAGTCACTTAACTCCAATTGCCTCACCAAAAAAAACAAAAACAAAAACAAAAAAAAACATAAACTCTACATTCCAGCCAAAATGGACCACTAGCTGCTCCCCAGATTTCTTCCCCTATCACCCACAGATGTGAATTTGCAGAAATAACCCCTCCCCTCCCATACCTGAAATGTACACCTTCCTCATTTTTGCCTTCCTCAATAAAGACTCAGTTCAATTGCCTCTTTCTCTCTGAAGTCCTTCATCTCTCCCATTCCTACCCCCACCCACTCACCTAAGCTGGTAGTGTTCTTCCTGCCTTAATTTTCCTTGTTACAGATAAAAACAAAATTGTCCCTGCCTTCCAGGAGCTTACATTCTATGGGGGAGAGAAAGGAGGGAGGGAAAAATATATATAAAATGAAGTCATTTATCTACCCAGCCTATATCTTGTATGTTGCTTTAGAATGTGAGCTCCTTGAGGGTAGAGACTGTTTTTATGCTATTTTCTATCCCCAGGTTATAAATGTCATATAGGATTCATATCCAGGCCTCTGGCTTCAAATCTGGTGTTCTTAACATTATACTGTTTCTATAATAGTTATCTCTGAAACAGGTGTATGCACATCAGTAAGTAATCTCTCTGTGTATATTTTATCCAGCACCACCATCCCAATAGATTAAAGTCTCCTTGAAGTCAGGGCCTAAATTGTTTTTATCTTTCTATGACCAGTACTTAATATTGTGTCTTGTATGTCCTCAGAAAATGTTTTGTTAATTGCTAAATACCTTTGAATTCTCAAAATACTTGGTTTCTTTGATTTTTTTAATGTTGAAATTAAGTTTTTCAGTGAAATTGAATAACAGATGTGGTACCCATCTGCCATTTCGCAGATGGGCCAACTCTTTTGCTGGCTTTTTGCAAATGGGCCTTTTCAAGTATGTCAACAAGAATGATTGTAAGAATTTCCTCATATACATTGCCTAAAAATAATCTTTACTATATAATAGGTTTGAAAATAGACTGACTGACTGTTTCAATATCTAAACATTTTTAACTACAAGATCAATATTCTGCCTTGAACTTAGAAAACTGAAATATAAGTGGGAGAAAAAAAGAAACTAACTGGGTTAAAGTGAAAAGTTTTGAGCCATTGGCCTCATTTTCCTTTTGACAGTTTCCCAATTATAGTACCTCACATTGCATAACCAGACGAAAAAAGATATGTGTGATATGAAATATGAGATATCGCCATTTGCAAAACTGAAACTATAGAGGTTAAATTGAATTGATAATAAAAAGATTTGAAATTCAAAGTTATTTCACCATTGAGCAGAATGAACATTAGGTTTGTGTTTTCACTGTTAGACTGACACCATAATAAATCAATGATCTTCAAGTGACGTCTATGCAGCTTTCTGAGAATCTTCTCCAGCAATCTCTGAAACAAGCCCTCTCATCAGCTCTTCAAAGTATTGGAGATTTGAGGGGAGGTACATGTTTCCTGCTTCAACACGGGGTGCCTATGCAGAACAAATTCCTAATTCATCTTTCAGTATGTACCAGTGCAACCTTGCTACATTCAGCTTTACCACAAATTTAATGAGTTGCCATCCATCTTATTTTCTAGACTCTTTTTGTGTGGCTCGACTTAATATCCCAAAATAGGTGTGTAGGAAGCAAATCAAGTATTTCTTTCTTCTAAACTTTTTAAACACTATCACTTAATTCTTCCTCAATCCTGAGGATAAACTGATGGGTTTTTACAGCTTGGATGTAATTAATGTCATTTTTTTGTGGCCTCTGGACAGATAGACTACAATTTGTCATCTTTGAGTTTTACTGTTTGCAAAAGGTCATTATCTGTCTAGATTGTTTTTGAGCTGGGAGGAGAGGCTGGGGATCATGTGACTTTGGAAACTTTCACTTCTTATCAGAAAATAGACTTAATTAGACATTTGGAATTTTTGACAATCCAATCAAATAAATGTATTTAGATTTTTATTTTATTGAAGGTCAAGAGGAAGCATGGCATAATGGATAGAAAGTCAGTCTTAAGGTCAAGAAGACCTGCCTCTGATACATATTATCTGTATGACCCTGGGCATGTCATTTAATCTCTAAGTGCCTCAGGCTCAGAGAAGGTGTAACCTGAATTGGTAAAGGAAGCTTACTCACTGATAATTCCCAATGCTCATTAAATCATATGTACTCTACATATTGTATTTAATTTTGCTGTACTAAGAAGTAATGTGCATTGTGATACATTCTGGAAATGATTCACTTGTGCAAGAATCCACTTTCTGTGGATCCTGGTGAGATAGCTGGTTCCACTTTAAAATCCAATACTCTTCTTGCTATTTTACATGGAATGGTTTTGAATCACCTCCTCACTAACATGCATAACTGTGGAAATGAGTTATATCCATATACTAAGAGGAATCTCAGGAAAGGGGCAAGAAATAATTGAAAATTATTAAAGTTCATTCTGAAAATGTCAACTGAATTCTTTACTTTATACGTTGTGAAACTGTGTTTATAGTCTTTTAATATATCTTTATCTGTGATAACAATAGTTAGTATACATTTGTCCAAAATAAAATAGATAAATATTGGGACTTGTAATTTTCAGAAAATAAACATTGCTTTGCTACTAAACTTTATCCTTGGAGAATTTTACATCTTGTGCATTTTGATAGAAATAAAAGCTCATTATCAAAATATTTTTTAGCCAGACCATTACAACTTCATCATTTTGAATCACAGCTCATTAAAACAATTATAATCAAATGTTTAATTTTCCTTTTCCCTTGCTAGGAACAGCTGAAAAGGTTGTGTTTGTTTTTCTTTTTCTGAATCTCTGGGGCTACATAAACAGACTATGTGGACTAGTCTAGAGCATTGCTTCTCACTTACCCTTCCCTGCATTTTGGACACTATATATTATATTTTTGTTTCAGTATCAGCCGGTCGGAAGTTTAGGCCAATTGTGCAATGAAAAACATTAAATTGACAGAAGACAGGATGATATCGATATATTCCATAGATACCAGATGACAATTACAGATGAACTGGGACTCTTTCCTCCTGCTGGTGTGGTATTATCTAACATTATAAAACACTGAAGTTGAAATATAAGTACATCTCAATGAATATTTTGCCATTATCTTTAAAAAAAAGATTAGTGCGTCATTAGGTTAGTTGAAAAGTCTTGAACAATGGGTAACCTAGGTTACCTCTGAACAGCTCAGGTTACCTTAGATAATCCGGAACTCTGTGCAACCCCATGGCTTCTGTTGGGAAAGAAACAGACAGCTGAACTGAGAAAGTAACTAGTCCTTCCCAATTGTTTGTGCTGATTCTTTTCCATTCCAGATCTATTCAGATGAAATAGGAGTCTATGGCTCTGAGATATACTGAAAAAAAAAAAAGTTTAAAAAACATCCTGCAACATCTAACAAGACTTCACTTGAAACATTTTAAACATACTGATAGACTGTGACTGTGATTTCCAATGTCAGTGCTATCTCACTGCCATCCACCTTATAAATCTCATCTCTTCATCTTTTTTGACAATGGCAAATTCATGTGCAGTTCAACTTTTAATTAACAATGATTAAATATCAAAGGTACAAAGGTCGAGCTGAGTTTTTGCAAGTTCATATGTTTAACTATTTTTCATCTTAAACTTTATGGAGAAATCTTATAAAATGGGCATCACTAAGACACAACCATTTACATTGGTAACACAATTTGCTTTGACATTTAATCAACATTCATTGAGTGCCTACTGTGTGCAGTACATGGTCTAAGTGATATTGTTGTTCAGTCCTTTCATACTGGAGTGGTTTGCCAGTTCCTTCTCCAGCTCATTTTATAGATGAGGAAACTGAGGCAAACAGGGTTAAGTGACTTGCCCAGGATCACACAGCTAGTAAGTGTCTGAGGTCAGATTTGAACCCAGGAAGATGAGTCTTCCTTACTCCAGGCCTAGCACTATACCTACTGTCCCACCTAGCTGCCTCTTCTACTCACATTGCTTCTACAATAGCTCAGTTGCTCTTCATTGGTGTTTCCACTCCAGGTATCTCCCATTTTTCCTCTATATATTCCTAAAAAAGGTCAGATCCTATCACTCCCCTGGTCAAAAAATCATGAATCTTGGCTATCTCTAGGATAAAACATAAATGCCTCAGGCTGATATAGGCAGTCCTTCACAATTAGATTCCTACCTATTTTCCCGGAAATGTCACATTTCACATTCTAGCCAAATTAGCTCAATAGGGATTCTTTGAACTGAAAATTCAGTCTCCCATTTCTGTACCCTGGCATAAGCTTTTCCTCCATGCCTGGAATTCACTCCTTCCTCACCTCAGGCTTTGATTTAATTCAGTTCAATTAAACTCAATTCAATTCATCAAATATGTGCTGTACATAAAATGTACTAGAAACTGTGGTGCTAGGCACTAGGAACAGGAAGATAAAAACAAATTTGTCCTTGACCCTAAGGAGTTTGATAGAGGGAGAAAGGGAGGGTGGAATTCAAGGTGCACACAGATAAGCAAATTAAACGTATATGCAAAGGAAGTTTTCTAGGAAAAGAGAATCCTAAAGTGGAGGGGAGAATCTGAAAAAGCCTTGTAAATGAGATAGTACTAGAACTAGGTCTTGTAGGCCTAGGGATTATACAAGGTGGAAGGGATTAATTAGTGAATACAGTCCTCATATTGTAGGGAGTAGGGGGAAGTGGAAAGAAGCCTTTTAACACCACAGAGTCATATACAAGGAATAGCAAATAGGCCAATTGGCCTATGCATAGCATGTGTGAGAGGGAGTAATGTGAGATAAACCTGGAAAGACTGATTAGATACCGAGTATGAAGAATTTTAAATAACAAGTAGAAAGATTTGTATTTTATCCTGGATACAAGAGGAGGTCACTGAAGCTCTCTGAGCAAAGGGCGTGTCATGGTCGAAACTGAGCCTTATAAAAGTCGAGTTAGCAACTGTGAGGAAAGAATTAGAGGGACGAATAGATAGAAGAGAATCCAGTGAAAACATGGTTGCAATCATCTTGGAAAAAAAAGTGATGTACTAGGCTGGTGGCCATATGAGTAGAGAGAAGGAGATGGAAATGAGAGATGTGATAATAGAAACAACAAGTCTTAGAAAGTGACTAGAATCTTTAGCCTCTTCATGCTTTCATTCAGAAGGTACTTCTTATACATGGCCTCTCTTGATCTCTCCAACAGTTAGTTCTTCTTTCCTCTTCTAATTCTCACATATTTATTTACCTGCATATAGTTATATTATCCTTGTAGAATATACACTCCTTCCAGAGAGAGATGAAGATCCATAAAGGAGACTGAGAAAGAACAATTAGGTAGGAGAGGAACCAGGAGAAAAAGCTGAGAATGGAATATGCAGGAGAAGAGAGTGATCAGCAGTGGCTAAGGTATTAGAGAGGTCCAGAAGGATGGGAATGGAGAAAATGCAATTAGATTTGGCAATTCAGAGAGAGCAGTTTCAGTTGAATGATGAGGAAGGAGGCCAGACTGCAGAGAGGTAAGAAGAGAAAAGTGGAGGCATTAACTACAAATAGCCCTCTCGAGGAGGTCAGCCACAAAAGGGAGGAGACACATAGGGTGATGGCTAGCAAGGATGGATAGATGAAGGGAAAATTTTCTGAGGATGTTGGATGTATGGGAGTGTTTGCAAGAAGTTGGAAAGCAGTCAACAAGCAGAAAGAGAGTGAGTGAATACATGTGAGACAGTGGGAATAATAGAGTAATCTGCAGGAGAAGATGGCATAGAATGGAATCACCTGTACACATAGAGGGGTTTGTCTCAGCAAAGGAAGCAGAAGAAAAGTTTTAGAAAAGCTGCTGTGGTAAATGGATTGAAAATTGATTAGGGAAGAGCCTTAGTGCAGTAAAGGCCCAACTGAGATGATTGTGGCCAACCCAGTCAATACACTTCATTGTCTCCTCTGGTTTTGTTCAGCAGCAAGTGATTAAGAGCAAAAGTAGCAGATGGTAGGAGTAAAACGAGGCTGAGGCATGGCAGGGCAGAATCTCAGACAGGATATAGTGGCAAAGGATTTGAGAGAAAAGGACAGTGCAGAGTTAAACTGATTCACCAAGAGATCAAGATGGGGGAAGGGAAGAGAGCATAGCCAGTGCAGGTGTGATGGCCTAGGAAAGAACTGAGGAGTGAGAACTCCAAGGGATTGATGGTCATGATGAGAACAGTAAACAGGATTAAGGATAGCAAGGCCTAGGGAGAGGTGGAATGCCAAGAGACTATGGTCAGATAAAGGAATTTCAGAGTTCATAAATATGAAACCTGTAGGCTACAGAGAGATCAGGGGTATGACAGTGTCTGTGTGAAGCTGAGGTGGGGTGGAGGAATGGGTAAGGGAGGAATTAGAAGATTAGGGTACGTAAAGAAATAACAATATGTATCCCCGCAAACTAAGGCCTGTGGGCTACATCTAGTTTTTATGTAGCCTGAGAATTAAGAATGGTTTTATTTAAAAATGTTAAAAAAAAAAACATTTTTAGCTTATAAGCCATAGGAAAACCAGTGGGAGTTTGTAGACTCCTTTTCTGGGTCCTTCCTGCTCTGAGATTCTGTGGTTCTTCAGCAATTATGCACAATGAAGTCAGTCAAAATGACTGAGTCAGGCGAGTGTAAAGACAAAGTTTTTAAAGAGTTGATAGGTCTTATTGACCATGAGCTATGGATTTGCTCAGTACAAATCATAGGTTTAATCTGTAGAAATATTTTATTAACACTATGTATCTGAGTTAAACTTCTGCCTCCCAAGGATATGTCTTCCCCACCACCACCACCCCCAGTGGTATGTGTAAAACTAGGTCAGCTTTATTTTTAAAATATACTGTTGCAAGCATATTATCTCAAGGATGAGGCAGAAAGACAAAAGCTTTCCTTGATCAAGTAGAAAGAAGTAGTTACTGTGGAAAGAAGAGACAACTGGAGAAAGCAACCTTATTGTTGTAGGAATGGATGGAAAAGCCATCTTTCTGAGTTCAAATCTGGCCTCCAACATTTACTAGCTGCGTGACCCTGGGCAAATCACTTAAATCTGCTTGCCTCAATTTCCTCATCTGTAAAATGAGCTGGAGAAGGAAATGGCAAACCACTCCAGTATCTTTGCCAAAAAAAATCCCAATGGGGCAGCTAAATGGTGCAGTGGATAGAGCACTGGCCCAGGAGTCAGGAGGACCTGAGCTCAAATCCAGCCTCAGACACATGATACTCACTAGCTGTGTGACCCTGGGCAAGTCACTTAATCCCAATTGCCTCACCAAAAAAAAAATCCCAAATGAGGTCACAAAGAGTTAGACATGACTGAAAAACAATCAAACAACAGAAAGAAATGCTCCAAATATGGAGCACATGTTAGAAGTAGTTAAGTGGCACAGTAGAGTAAGAGCTGGAGTAAGGAAGATCTGAGTTCAAATTTGGCCTCAGATGCTTATAAGCTGTGGGACCCTGGGCAAGTCACTTAACCTCTCTTTGCCTCAGTTTTCTCAGCAGTAAAATGAAGATAATAGCAACAACTACCTCCCAGTGTTATTGTGAGGAACAAAAGAAATATTTGTAAGGCATTTAGCATAGTACTTAGCAAAGGCGGGTAGGTGACACAGTGGATAAAGTGCTGGGCTTAGAGTCAGGAAGACATCTTCCTAAGTTCAAATCTGGCCTCAGATACTTAATAGCTGTGTGACCCTGGGCAAGTCACTTAACCCTATTTGCTTCAGTTTACCCATCAGTAGAATGAGCTGGAGAAGGAAATGGCAAATTGCTCCAGTATCGTTGCCAAGAAGACCCCAAATGAAGTCATCAAGAGTCAGATGTGACTGAAACTACTGAACAACAACAAAGAAATACTACCTAGCACATAGTGGAGTTATGGTAGGAGCTATATCAATGCTTATTCCTTCTGTGGACTTATGATTGTCAGGGATTGGATGAGGTGATGTCTGTGAGCATCAAAGGGAAATAGGGTATGAGAGTTCTATGTGTCCTCAGGAGAAAGAGACAGGATTATGAATACTCAGCACCACTTGATTAAGTCACTAAGCTGAATGACCTAATAAGGGGTAGGCCAGGTTCCCTTCTTGCATTGATTAAGTTAATAGTAATTATATTTGTAAAATGGGGAGGAAGCCCTGGAAGGGGTCTACAATGAAGAACATTCCCAAGATGAAATGCAGCGTGGTACAGTGGGAAGAGCACGGGCTTTGGAGTTAGCGGAGCAGGGTTCAAATCTTGCCTCTGATATTTACTACCTGTACAATCTTGGGCAAATCCCTTAAATCTCTATAGGCCTCTTTTTTCCCTATCTATAAAATAAAGGGTTTGGACTAAATGGCCTATTGGGGCTCTTCAAATTTTGACTCTAAGGATCCTATGAAAAGAAAAGAATACCCTGTAGCAGAAGTATAATTATCAATCAAAAAACATTTATTAAGCACCTACTATGTGCTGGGCACATGGTAGGGCTGGGGAATATAAAGAGGCAAAAACCAGTATCTGCCCTCAAGGATCTCACAATATAGTGGAGGGGACAACAAGCAAATACTATTTAAAGACAAGCTGCATACAAGATAAACAGGAAATAATTAAGCAAGGGAAAGCATTGGAATTTAAAAAGATTGCCTGATGTAGTAACAGTGAAACTAGGAGGTGGGGAAGGTTCAGGATAATAAAAGCCATCAGCCCTGTCGTGCTACCTGACCACACACACAAATATCAAGAGAGAGAACAAGACATTTGGAAGGATGAGATAAAGTTGCACATGTAGGGAAGATAGGGTTTAATAATTATAATTATTTGCATTTGAAAGAGTTGGGCTAGAACTACCCCAAGTTTGGTCTGCGTAGCTTTTAGCCAGAGTTCTACAGGCTCAACAAAATGCCTGCATGAATGTTAGTTTCCTCTTTGTTATCCCTTGACCCTGAAGAACCAGAGCAGAAGGAAGTGTCAGAGCTTCAGTTTAAACAAGTTTCCTTCTATCTTTCCTTTGTCATTCAATAATGACAAATGATCCTTTTTATTTCAGTTAGACATGTCAGCAGAGTGATTGGGCAAACATGTCGATCGCTCCATCCAAGCAAGCCATGCAATGAATTGATATACAAGTTATTCCTTTGAAATGGATCATAATTCCATTTTGTTCAAAGACTTCCAAGACAGAAATGGTGTGCAGCCAATCTAAGTGGTACTGAGATCTAAGAAGAAAGAATCAAGCCCTTCTTTGGAGCTTCAAGTCCTTTGGGTTTCTAAAGCTACCACAGCGATTACAGCAATGAGGTGGCAAATCAATCAATCAATAAACATTTATTAAGTGCTGCAGGCACTGTGCTTGACCCTGGGGTTATAAGTACAAAAAAATAAAATAATCATTTCCCTCAAGGAGCTTGGACTCTATCAAGAAATGGAAAGAAAAATGATCTGAATTGAACTTTTAATGAGGCCAAGAAGAAACTTTCAGGACCCCTATAATCTCTTATGTTGGTGATGGCAGAAATTCCATTAATGAGCCCAAAGATTTCATTTCTTCTCTCTCTTCCTCAGACTCCTTCTGTGCTGTTTGTTTCTTTTAGGCCAATATCTTTCCTTGTATTTCAGTCACTGGTTTTTATTACACTATACAGAGACTAAAACAAACTCAAAACCTTGACAGGAGTAAACTAAGTAAACCAAAACAAAGAAGATAAACAGACATGAGGAGAGAGCAATTCCTGCTTCCATGGACCTTCTCTTATACTCCAAGCACAAGAGGTTGGAGGTGTGTGAGGAGAGGGGACGTTTTTGTATGAAAACTTATCCCAGGAAAATCAACATGGGGCCTGATTTGAAAGCCCTCATTATTGAAGAGTTATACTATTCCTGCAATCAATCAATCAGCAAGTATTTATGAAGCATTAGTATGTGCTGGGCATTGGCACTAGAACAGTTCCCCAAAGTCCCTCTCCTAAACAAACAAACAAAGAAAACAAAGATTCAAAGCTAAAAGGGTTAAGAAGAGAAGTTTTCTTTTAACACAAATAGGGATGCCTAAACCTACCTGGATGCGATTCTGACATGTTTTATTCTCACCTCAAAATTTAACTTGTCACCTTCCTTTAATCTAATATTCCTTTTATTCACTGTTGTCACTTTCTAACTACACCATCTGTTAGCTCTCAGACAACATCAAGAATTGAGTAACCAGATTACAAAGTTAAGGTTAAGTACTGGTCCCATTGTTCTTGTTATCTCTCTAGTATTTCAAATTCTTTTCACTACCCACAGCCCAGTCATCTTGACCTAAGTCTTGCCACTGAACTCTGATGACTCTGCAGGAGAGAGTGAGGCTGATGACTGCATAGCTCTGCCTCACTTAACTTCAATTCACTTGCAAGTCAAGACATCACCCTCCTTATGTCTTTGGTCCCCTTAGAGAAAGAAGGGTGAACAACGCTACCCACAGCCACTATGGCAGTGATCATCTTCCTTCATGACAAACAATTTTGTGGACAAAATGCTATTCTGGGGAGCATTAAATTGGAAATTCCTTCAGCTTTCTATGATTTCCCTGAAAGTATATGCTGTAGGCACAGTCTAAATAGGGTACTGGAATATAACTGTGGATGGTGATTTAATTCTGAAAATATCTTATAATTTAAAGGGTGACTTGGCAGCTTTGGCAACTTCCCTTACAATGAATGGGCCATGGACACCCAAGGGGAATGTTTGACCTCTCCCCTTAAATAGAAGGATGGAAAGAATAACCTATTTACATCAATCTTCAACTCTTTCTCCATTTCCTAGAAAAAAAAATACCAGCAACACGAGTCTCCTGTCCTCACAAGGTTAGGGGATCCTGAGTGATGGGAAATTAGATCTCTCTGTGCTTCCTTGTCCTGCTAAACAATATTGCCTGATAGAACTGCACAGATGTAATTGGTGCCCACTGTGGGAACAGTCCTGGGGAAAGTGACAGGTGCACTGAGTTACTAACCTTTCACAATCTCAACTGTTTTTTTCCTGGTTTGGTGCCTGGAAGAGTTGGACAGAGATTGTGTTTGTAATTATGTAACTCCATACAATTTTTGCTGTTATTACATGTAGAAGTTGGGGAAGAATTGTTTGCTTCTCTTTTCTGTACCAAAGAGAACAGCCTTAGTTAGGAATGTGAAAGGGGGGGATTATTACTAGATAAGTATGAATAGGCAACACTATATTACCAGTAAAGAATTATGCATATGCAATGTCATAAAAGAGATCTTGAAAGATGCATGACCAGAGATAGGGCAGTCATGTAGTAATAAGCAATGAACAACACACATACTCCATTGGAATATGGACAGTGTTAAATGATCTAGAGCAAGGCCCCTGACATGTCAGATGAACCTTCCATGTAGTTTTCACATGAAGATATGGACAACAGTCTCATTGAATAAGAAGAACACTTGGATGGCTTATGATTTCCATCATGGGAAGGAGCCCTCATATTAATGAGATCACCCTTTCACCTGTAACAAGGTTAAAGTATGAAGACCTCAAAGAGTCAGATGCCTGAAACCCAAGATCAGTAAGGAGTTAATAAATGCATGCCTCCCTGTCCACAGTGAATTTAAGGCATCAAGCCTGGATAAATTATGCTGCATGATGCTGAAAGAACTGCTTGGTATAATTGTTGAGCTGCTATTAGTGATCTTTGAAAAATCATGGAAGATGGGGGAGTTTTCATGTCAGTAGAATGCTGCAGACATGATAAAAATCTCTCATGTTCTCCTTGTGGATAAAGATATGTTACCTAGATTCTAGTACTGATAACTGATTGAGTGAGCAAACCAAAAGAGGGACATCAATTTGTGAATCAATGTCAACCTAAGATAGAAATTCTTCTTAGCCTTTTGTATGTCATGGACCTGTTTGAAAGTCTGATGATACCTATGGACTCATTCCCAGAATAATGTTTTTAAGCATATAAAGTAAAATACATAGGCTCACAAAAAAAAAAAACTACAATCCTTAAAATATTTTTTTTAAAAACAGGTTTACAGATCCTCTGACGTCTAGCCACATGTCCCTTCAGTGTTTGTAGACCCTAGATTAATAATCTCTAACTTAGAGGGGAGTCAAGTGTCCCCAGGATCAGTCCTTAGCCCATTGCTATTCATTTCCATTCATTCATTCATTCATCCATTTGCTTATCTATCTATTTGATGCTTCTGGTGTTGGAGCTTCCAAAGGGCCAAATGCTTTTTTTTTTTACAAATAGTATTTTTCCCCAATTACATGTCAAGAAAACTTTTAGCATTCATTTTTACAAGACTTTGAGTTCCAAATTTTTCTCTCTTTTTCCCCTCCTGTCTTCTGAAAATGGTAGACAGTTTGATATAGTTTATACATGTATTATCATGTAGGACATATTTCCATATTTGTCACAGTTGGAAGAAAAAACAGATCAAAATTAAAAAAAAAACATGAGAAACAATAAAGTAAGTGAAAAAAATATGCTTCAATCTGCATTCTGAGTTCATCAGTTCTTTATATTGATGTGGATGGCATTTTCCTTCATGAATCCCTTGCACTTGTCTTGGATCATGGTGTTACTGAGAAGAGTCAAGACATTCATAGTTGATCATAGTACAACGTTGTTGATACTGTATACAGTGTTTTCCTCATTCTGCTCATTTCACTTTGCATCAGTTCATAAAGTCTTTCCAGGTTTTTCTTTAAAGAGTTCTTTTCTTCAGTGGATTTTTGTAAATCCTTTTCCATTTGGCCAATTCTACATTCTAAGCAGTTTTCCAAGCTGTTGACTCTTTTTTTCATAATTCTCTTGCATCACTCTCATTTCTTTTCCCAATTTTTTTCTACTTCTCTTATATGATTTTTAAGTTCCTTTTTGAGTTCTTCCATGAGTTTTTCTTTGGGGTTTTGCTCATTGGTGTTTTGACATTGTTGTCCTCTTCTGAGATTGTGTCTTGGTCTTCTCCTTCACCATAATAACTTTCTACGGTCAGATTCTTTTTTGCTGTTGATTTTTGCTCATCTTTTTTCTGGCCTTTTTCCTTTCTTTTAAATTTAGCTCTGCTCTCAGGGTGAAAGGGCCACTGTCTCAAGCTTCTTGTGCCAGTGGCTGTAGGCTTAGGCTGCTTACCTGGTGCTGTGCTGATGTAGCACTGAGGCCCACAGGGGACCCTCACGCCCAGTGCTGTGTTGAAAGGGTGGGGTGGGGGTGGTTGGTGCTGCTGAAAACTGTAGGGGTCTGGCAGCTTACCTGGTGCTAAGCTGGGGTCCTAGTGGTAATTGTATGTGTGTTCTTAAGGCCAGGTGGGATTTTTCTGCCTTCCCCTGGGGCTACACTGAAACATGTGGAGGTCTGGCCCTTGGAGGATGCCTGTCTGCCTGGGGTTGTACCAAAGCACATGGCAGATCTCAGAACTGGAGTCTGCTGGTCCCCTTGGCTATGCTAAGCACGTGGGGTCTCCTGCAGTTGGCATTTGCCTGCTCCACCACAATGGGGCTCAGGATCTCCCTCTGGTTTGCTGAGGTATGGCTTGCTGCTGGCAGTTGGGATGCTTCTTGTCCTGAACTACACACCCCTTTTACCCAAGTGAGACCAACCTTTCTTGTCAATCTTCCAAGTTTCTTGGCCTAAAAGATTGTTTGATCCCATTTTTTTTTACTGGTTCTGCTGTTCTAGGATTTGTTTGGGTGCTGTATTTTACAGTTGTTTGGAGGTGAGTGTGGGAGAGTTACAATGATTTACTGCTTACTCCGCCATCTTGGGTCCCAGAAGCCTATAACTACTGTTCCTTTTTAGCCAATTATTTGGATGAAGGCATATATGGCATCCTTATAAAGCCTGCTGGTAACAGAAAGGCTGAAGGGATAGCTAACTTGATGAACAATAGATACAGAATCCAAATTAAGCCCAACAGGCTACACATTTTCCTTGCAAATCAAGGAAAATGAATTATAATAGGAATACATAGAATGGATAGAGAGCACTTGAGGTCAGAAAGCTCAGAAAGGCCTTTACTCTTATTCAAATTCAGCTTCTGACAGTAACCATGTGAATCTGGGCAAGAAACTGATCCTCTTTTTGGTTCAAACACCTCCCTAACATCTACCTGTTTAGTCACAGACAGACTGCAATCTGCATCAGTGGATGAAGTTCCCATGTCATGAATTCCCACATAAGAAATCATAAATTCTTTCCCTCTTCACTTCCACTTTTCTGAGTCCCTAGTTTCATTCAAAGCTAATTGGGCTCAAACATTAACTGCTATGTGAGGTACTTCCTAATCCCCACTTCCACTAGTGCCCCTCCTCCAAAATGACTTTTTATTTGTTTTGTATAAACTTATATGTGTAAATGTGTCTCCCATATGTATTCTGGCTTGGAGGTTTGATGAGCTATGTGTCTATGACAGGATTTGAGGGTTATCTTGATATTTTTGACTAATTTCTCAAAAAGCAGGGTTCAAACTCTACTTGGGGCTTTTCTTTTTCTTCTAGGCACTTGCTTGGTGCGGGGGATATAACAACTAAAATGAAATCATCCCTTCCCTTAAGATGCTTATATTCTATCTAGGGAGATTGTGAATACATATGTAAAAAGTAAATATAGACACTCTGATCTCCAATTAACTGCTTCCTCTGGGTGCGTGGGTGTGTGTGTGGGTGTGGGTGTGTGTTTTAGATAAGCCCCACTGGATGTGGCAAAGTCCCTCAACTAATCTGAACAGATTTTGTGTCACCTCTAGTTGAAATGCCTTGACTGAACACAGAATATCCAGGCCTTGTTCACACCCAGTTCATACCTCCAATTGATTAATTCAGTTGAATTGGGTTCTCATCTGATATGGGTATCTGGGCATATTTTGTCACTTACTTTAATTGAGGAGGGAGTACATTCCAGACATAGGGATAAGCACACAGATGGCAGATAGAGTACTGTGTTTGAAGAATAGAGAGAATGCCAGCCTGTCTGGGTTGGAGGCAGAATGTCTTCCAAATAAGACCTGTACTTATGGCCTATGGGCAGTTAGGTGGCTCAAAGAATAGAGTGCCTGGCCTGGAGTTGAGAGGACCTTAGTTTAAATCTGGCCTTAGACACTTACAAGCTATGTGACCCTAGGCAAGTCACTTCACTGTTTGTCTCAGTTTCCTCATCTGTAAAATGAGCCTGGAGAAGGAAATGGCAAACCACTCCAATATCTTTGCCAAGAAAACCTCAAATGGGGTCATGAAGAGCTGGACACTACTAATTGATTAAACAACAATAACAACACTTATGGCCTCATTTCTAATTCAGTGAAACTCTAACTTGCTAAACTCCAATACACTCATCGCCATGTTTTTATACAGCTCATGCTGTTTCCCCATTTAGGCTTCCCTCTCTCATCTCTACCTATCCAAATCTTACTTCTCTCCCAGCTTTCCCTCCATGAAAACTTTTCCCAACTTCCCCAATTCCACATAGATCTCTCCTGTGTCCGAATTTATAGGACATTGTCTCTCCCACTTGTTTGGGCAAACACTGAAATAAGTAAAAATGTTTGCCTTGTAATGTTATTTCATCCTAATTGTGTGTCATTTCTGCCTGATGAAATTATAAGCCTTGTAAGGGTGGATGTAGTACCTTAAACTTCCTTTCTATCTCACACAGTATATTCCTTGTCAAATATTAGGCATTTCTTGAAATGAATTAGTAATTGATTGGTCTTACCTGATTCAGAAACATTGTGAAGTACTCATTTTTTTTAAATGTGTATTTTTAGCAAGAGTTTTAGCTTTGTGTTTGGATTCTGAAGCAGACTGAATAAGGACATAGATTTATCTGTATAAGTCTATACTGCATCTGGTGTTTCTGCATCCATTTTTCATCTGGCTATAATAGCATCAGCTGGTATACATTCATGCATGTGTCAATTATTATTGCATATTTTCTATTTTCATTTTTCTCATGTATCTTTAAAAGTAGATTTTTTATTTATATCTCTCAGTTTTTTACATCACCTAGATTCCCCCTCACCTCATTGCTCTTATCATCTTCTTCCTAGGGAATTATTTTGTGTATATATATATATATGTATATGTATGTATATGTGTGTGTGTATACACATATATGAGTATGAATATGTGTATGTATATATATACATACACAGAGGAAGAGGGAAAAATCACCAAAACTAATCAATACACCCCTCAAAATCATTTATTATATGCAATTTTCCACACCTACAGACTCCTCAACTACTACAAAGGGGGAAGGGGCAATGTCTTTTCATATCTCATCTTTGGTACCCATATATGTTGTTTGTATATTCACTAATGATATATGTATCATTGTTATATATTCCTATTAGTGGTACATTTTTTGCTGTTTTACACATTTGCTTTTAACTAAGGGTATGTATCTACTATCACCATGAGTGTATATAATATGTTAGACTTTTAGTCACTGAAGCAGTGATTCAACCCTTTGCATTTTACTAGGCTTGCTGTATGTAATATTAATGTTAATATGATACAAGTGGTACAGTGGGATGATTACCTGTGATATCTGGATAATTATCCTAGATAATATTGAATGTCATTGCTTACCATGATGCCTATGATGTATATTTGCAATAATATTTTTACAGGGGCTGCAAAATTTTGAGCTGGGGAGAAAAATGTATTTGGTGCTTTTATATTGCTCCTTTCATCCCTGTGCTAGAGCTCCTGGGACCTGAGTCTGCATAAAGTTGAAATAAGAAGGTATAGAAATACTCAAGACAACACAAAATAGACAAGATAATCTACTGTCTTGACTAGCACCATGGGCTTTCATTTAATTCCATTGAATTCAACAACCACAAAGTGACTCCTATGTGCCATTTACTTTACTAGGCACAGGAGATACAAAATCCTAAAAGAAAAAAAATGAAAACAATTCTTGCCCTTAAAGATATCACATTTTGTGGGGCTCTATTAATCCATTTGATATGTCAGAATTTCAGAAATTAGATCATTGACTGTTCTTTTTAATTCCCACAAGGCTTGGGATCTTTAAAAGACATATTACATTCAAGTGACTGCCATTGAAATATATGAACTCAGGCTTTTCCATTCATTTTGGGTGGGAGCCAATCAGACTGTGTTTGAAGTCATAATTTTAAAATTGGTTTATTGGAAAAAGTTGCACCAATGAACAGGATCAAACATTAAAATGTATTCAAATACAGACAATATTCCTTTTAATTAATTCATACCAAAAAATGGAAAAGATACTCATCTCCCCAGATTCAGCAGTTAGGGTTATCATTACTGAAATACGGTATTGTTTGTTGACTGCAAGAACAAATTTCTTCTGACAGTTTCAAGCTGTGACCCTCTGAGTCACTGGACATTAAACTTATTTCAAATATGAATTGGTTTAACTAGCAAAATAAATCTGTCAATCCAGTTGCCATTCATCCTTCCAGGGCTGTCAAAGATGATAAGAAAAACAACTGCAAGGAGAAAGAAGTAACAAGAATCATGAAGACAGTGATGGAAGTGAATGGTTCACATACTGCATAAACAGCCAATAGAAAACTGAACCCTAGAGGAAATTAAATGTATTTAGAATGATTTACATCACCTTGTTTAAAACTTGAAAGTGAAAAACTAATAGCCTTTATCTTGAATCCTAGGCCCTGAATAAAGAATATTTTTGCCGCAAAGATTGGTCTTCTCTCATCCAGGTTTCATTCTGAGAAATGTGGCATGAGAGGCAGAATCAGTACTGTGATTATGTAAGATAACAAAGTAGAAGGTGGTACTATCTATGCAGTCAACTAGTCTGCTTTTTGTCAGACTCCGAAGTGATATTTCATATTCGAGCTGCACTTTAATTAAAACCAGTCATATCCTTTTGTTTCTGTTCAATATCTACTCTAACTTGAAATAACTCAAGCAATTCAGCTATTTAAAAATATATACATATATCTCTGGCTGGGTTTATAATGGTGGGTGTGAGTTCTATCATCATCAGGATTTAATTGCACAAATCATTTCAGTGGGAGAATAGAACCTCCAAGGTATGCATACAATTAAGAGGCATGCACGACCTCTATTATCATTGTGTTAAAGCTGACTAGTGTCTGCATGAGTTATTAGGGAAAATATAATAGTATCCTAATCATCATGCTTATTTCTCAGGAAGGACTGATTCCATATGAGCCACTGGTCTTCTGTTTTACTACGAAATATGTAATTTTTCAAAAACTGAAGGTGAATTACATTATATTTTTCTTAAAGGTAATTAAATATTCAGTATCCATACTCTATAATCCTATATTATATGGTATTTTTGCTTTCTGTCTAGAACAGTGGTTCTTATCTTGGGGTGTATGATTTTTTGAAAATGCATTAACTGTATTTCAATACAAAATTGGTTTCCTTTGTTATCCTATGTATTTTACTTGGGTTTTTGTGTTTAAAAACATTATTCTGGAAAAAAAAAAAGTCCATAGATTTCACTAAAGGGCCAGAGGGTCTTTTGACACAGAAAAGGTTAAGAATCCCAGATCTATAAATTTAAATAATGCATTGCATGACAATTTTTTTTCTTAAACCAGTGTTTGAACTTTTTTCTTTGACTTCAGCTGTGTTTCTCAATGAGTAATACATCATCCAAACACATTTTAGAAATTAGACCTTGCAATCCATTATGCATTCAGACATTTATAGCTAGATGATAAACCTGTCTGTACCTCTGGGAGTTAGCTTTATAAATCAGTGCTTCCTATAAAAAAGATTACATTCCTATTGGAAATTATTGGGATTTTATAGCTTGTGTTCCTCTGCTTCCTCTGAAGAAATATGAATTCCCATAAAGGGAAAAGATACAAATATTTGGATTATGGTAAAATATGTCTCTCCTTTTATTAAATAAAACTGATTTAGGTGGGTTTCCTGGTAGAACTTTAGATTATTTTCTAAGTTCTCCACTAATTAAAGAACTCAGAATAATAGTCCCTCCTATAGGCAGAACTCTTATTGGCTTGAAATATTTTATTCAGAGAACATGAGCTAAAAGATCTGACTTCCTTAATCACTTAGAGAATTGTACTTGAATAATAATTGGGGAGGAATACATGCTAGAATGAAATAACTCATTCACTTCTCCATTCCTGGTACCATAAATTTGACATCTAGTTTACAAGTGAAGTAAATGTGCTTATTTTAGCAAGTCCACATAAATCCATACCAGAGACCCATCCAACAGATCAGAACCTACCATTTGGAATTAAAGATGTATCTTCTCTAAGCTTTTGCCACCATTATAGATTCTTTATTGCCATACACCCCACTTTAATACACTGGGATTCCCAGAGTGGATGGTAACATAGCTTCTAGCTTCTCAGAAAAGAGGAAAAGCTCCAGCTGACAGAAAGTTTGGCAGGGCAGTCCCCTGATCTCAAAGACAAATACAATCCAATGCTATTGATGCTGGTGATGTTCCACTCCTAAAGGAATAGGTATGAACTTGCACAGAGCAAGAAAGAAGAAAACACAGATGACCATAGTACATAAGATTAAGGAGTATAACAGAACAAGATACTCTTATCAGTTCCACAAAAGTCTTTTCTAAAACTAGAAATTATCCACCACCCTCCTTGCCTCATGATTTTTTTAAAGTTCTGTCTTTCATCTATATTTTAAAGGAAAGAATTATTTGGTTCTAATATTTAAGAATTTTTCCAAATGAGTTTCTTATCAGGGGAACATTTCCATTTTCAAATTTTCCCAATTTCCCAAATTATCCTTTATTTTCATCCTTTATTTTTTGTTTTTCTAACCACATTTCACATTCTAAATGCTTGTTACTTATTTCAATATTTAAAAGTTATCTAATGTTCAAATTTAAAAGGTTAATTTTACCTATAGATTTTCATCATTTGTGGTTTTATTATGGGATTGATCAGTGAAAATCAAAGGAAAATCTGCAAGTTCAATCTTTTTTTTTAATCCAGACAGTGATTTAATTTTTGTAGATAACTCCCCTCTACCATTAGCAGATCAGCAGCTGTTTGGTAACTTACACTTTTAAAGAATAGACTGAGACTGAAAGTTTAAATGACTTGCCCCATCACCAAACCAGTGGATGAACCAAGCCTTGAACCTTCTTGACTCCAAACTCAGTCCTCTATCCACTTGAGTTTAGCCCTACTATAAAATAAATCAATAATGAGCACATAATGTCCCATGCACTGTTCTTAGAGAAGAGAAAAGAAAAAAGCACGCATCTTAACTTCAATGGTTTTAACTTAGTATTAGTTCTTTTTTTTTTTGCTTGGATTTCCGTTCTAATAGAATTTAAAATTATACCACCACCACCATCACCACCACAGAGATGTCAACAAGCAGCAAGCAGGTCAAACTCTGATATAGGTCCCATATGATAACATTCAAAGTGCATGGTCTTTACAACAATAAACATTAATGATCAGAAACATCTGTCTTTCATATGTTGAAGGCTTTTTATTAAACCCCATAGTCCTAAGACACAAAACGATGGTGAGGTTTTGAAAAAAAAATGGTTAGGCTGGTTCAGTTTGTGTGGGAAAAGGGAGAAGTCTTACCATGCTGGGACAAGAAGCTGTGTCTTACATAATACATGTGGCAAAGAGGCCTATAAAGGGGCAAAACTAAGCTGGTATAAAAATCGTGTCGGCATTGCTCCAAGACACTGGGCACATCCCTGGAAAATTTTGATGTGCCTGAATATAACAGCATGTACTTTTTTACAGAGCCAGGGTCATTGCAATCTTTGGCTGACCCTACTTTTGCCTGGAACGTGAGACCAAATTCTCATCTGCAGCTGGTATTCAGCTAGTTTTTAGTAGCTGCATGCCACCTTGGATCCCTATGAAGTTTCTTTAATTTTAAAGATGGCTTACAATAACTGTGCGGTAAGAGTCCTGCTTTGTTCTTCAGGGTTTCCAAGTACTAAAGTCTATGTACATTCCTTCACAAAGCTTTTCCTGGTTTCCTTCTCCCTATTCTAGCCAGCTGCCAATGCTTGCTCCTCAAAAATTACATTTTATTTATTTTTTTTTGCATCCTTTGTATGTACTTATATATGTAGTTGTTGTCTCCCCAATAGAATGTATGCTCCTAAGGGGGCAAGAACTGCTTCATTTCTGTCTTTATTTCTCCGGGATTTAATATAAAGTAGATATTTAATGAATATGTGTTGATTGACTACTTATGAGTAGATGTACCTAAGGTCCAAATTGTTTGCATTATTAAACAGATTACATTTTTATCAATATTTACATGTTATTTAACAAAATTGGGAGCAATTTTTAAATCATGACCCACCACATGAAAAAAAAAATTCATTAAAAGCCTTCAAGTCTCTTGTTAGTCAATTTTCTAAGTGCCTACTGTGTGCCAATCGCTGGGCTAAGTGCTGAAGATACAAATAAAAGCAAAGGACATCCCTGCCTTTAGGAAACTCACAGTCTAATAGGAGGAAAACCACATGCAAATAGCTATTACAAATAAGTTATCTATAGGATAAGTAGAAAAGAACCAACAGAGGAAAGGCACTAATATTAAGAGAAGACCTCAAGGTCAATAATTTCTCAAAAGCTTTCAGGGGGATTCTGTAGTATAAATGTCCTAAATTCACCTTGAACCCAAAACCAGCTCCAGTCTCCTGGAGTCAATGAGCACACCAATATTTTATTCTTTTTTTTTTCCTAGTTGGTTACATGCAGGAGTTGGAAGGTAGAAAGAATAGGAGATGGAGGGAGGGGAGGGAATCAGGAAACTCACCTAAGCATACTCGGGGACAAAAGAACCAAGTCACAGGTCAGAGATTGCAGAATTCATGAATGTAACCAAGTGAAAATGTGAATATACATATACACATATGATACATGTGTATTATATATATGATATTTGAAATATATATTTAATGTACATATACTTAAATTTACATAGTTTATCTGTTCAATAATATACATCTTATTTTTCCAGTGCCTTATTTCATTATTTATGTGACTTCAGATATTTCACTAAACACCATAAAAACTGCTCACAAAGAAAGAATAATTTTTCCCAAATATAGATAACCCAAAAAGTATATTCTAGGGACTATGTTGTCATATGATTAAATGGGGGGCTAATAATGTGAGTTGCCCATTTGTCTTTTGTTTTTTCTTTTTAAAATGACTATCATTATTTAAAATGTCAGGAACATCTTCTTGATTCTATGCAGCATACTCCCTCAAACAGGTACTCACATGGCTCTTAAGCCCCTTGGTATTTCCCAGGATCTTTTTGCTGTTCTTTTATCAGTATCCTTCTAAATCTACAGCTCTGAGTCCCCACAGTGACTCTTTACCAGACCGAGATAAATGACATAGGAAATTAGAGTAAAAGACATTAAATTAAAACTGGATGGCAAAGTAAATAACAAGGGAGCCTCCCCCTGTGCTCGGAGTGGGTACTGTCTCCCATGGATTTTCACACCATCACCAAGAGAGGAAACACTCCTTTGGAAACAATCACTTTCCTTTTTTGTGTCCTGACTGGAATACTGCTCACGGTTCTATCACCGTACCCTCTACTCTATTCTCCTCCACTTCTGAAGGTGCTACTTGCTACCTCTCCACAAAGTTTGTATTGCAATCCACTACTTGGGCTTCTTCTTCCTGGCCAAAATGTGCCCATAAGCAGCACATCTTAGCTCTTTTGTTACTCAGGCCTATAGACACACTCAGCCAACACTGAGAAAAATTCCTCTCCTCAAGTTGTTTTTTTTTTTTTTTTGACAGCCTTGCTTCCTCTCAGTGGGAAATGCTTAGGTTGAGTAAATTTTTTAAAGGGTAGTTAGGTGGCTCAGTGGAGAGTCAGGAAGATTCATCCTCCTGAGTTCAAATCCAGCCTCAGACACTTACTAGTTGTGTGACCCTGGTCAGATCACTTAACTCTACTTCAGTTTCCTATTTGAAAAAGGAGCTGGAAAAGGATATGGCAAACCACTCCAGTGGTTTCTTTACCGAGAATAACACCAAAAGGGGTCACAAAGAGTCAGACACAACTAAATAACAAAAAAAAAATTTGTATCTCCTGTCATGCCCTGACAACTAATGTCAGAGTTATGAAAATTACACTGAAAATTCACTTGTCAAGTCTAAAGAGGCACGATGTAGGTGGGAATTTTTGCTTTGCAGCTACAACCAGGTTGCGTGTCCTTCTACAAAAAACATGGGGTAACATGAGTCATAGTTACCTAGATGCAAAATATATCTTCTCACCTCCAGTCTCCATTGATTGGGGTATGAATATTCAGGACCTGAAAGAATGCCTGCCTGATAGCCATGCTTTTCATGGCCTTTCCAAGTAAACTAGTAACTAGCAGGTTTTCTTTTTTTTTCAGCCTTGGTTGATTTGAACAATACCACCTAGCTACTTATGAGATCTCATGGGGCAGGGGTGGCTCCTGAACAAGGGTGGGGAAGGAGGCCCTCACATGGCAGATATCCTTCGCAGTGTTGGGGGGCAAGGGGGCAGCAAGGCATCAAGCTTTGTTCAAGAACTTCTTGTGGTCCTCATAATTGAACCTGGAGATTTGTTACAGTTGCTCTATGGGAACTTGCTCCTAAACAAGATTTTGTGTGATTGGCAGCTAACAAAAACAATGGGAAAAGGGATAAACTTCAATAAGAAGAAATCCCTGATCTGGTACAATCTCCACGAGCTCTGACATACTACAGAGAGAGCTGTGTTTAGCACTATGCTGAGAGAATTCTTGAGTCCTTTCCTGTTGGTAGTCACGACTATATCTATTGCCAAAAAATGGTTTGCCTCAGCAAAGCTTTTGTGGCTATGACCACACAGATGGCCACTAGCCAACTGAGTGATAGAAAGTGGCACATGGGTCCCCCTGCTGATCAGAAGGCACCAAGGTGAAGAGCAAAGCCTCATGTCACCTGCTGGGAGAAACAGGAACCAACGAGTGGAACTGCTGCATCAGGACCAGGCAACCATGAGGGCTGGCCCTCCTACCTAGGCAAGGCTAGCAACTAGAAGAGATCTTTGTCTTCAGTGGTAGGAATGATAGTAAAAGAACCTAGTAGTCAGTACTGTAAATAACTGGGCTATGCATTCATCCTTGAGGGAAAGGCTGTTCATTGCTTCTGTTTTGCTTTCATTCATTTAATAAAACTTCCCTTCTTTAACATTGTGAACTGTGTAACTACAAAGGAAATCAACCCTAGTATCCTGGGAGGAGTCAAAACATGATTTTCCTAGATTTTTCTAGGAGAGGATGTGTGAGCTAATGAATTAAAAAAAAAAAACATGCTATGAGAATCTCTGACACAAAGCTTACAGAAGAATATAATAATTTTGCTTTATAATTTAATGTTCATAATGTACTTTTATATGTACTATATAGTTTTATCTTCAGTTAGGGCTTTTATTATCATTTTCATTTTGAAGCTAAGGAACCTGAGGGACAGTTTTTGTTGTTCAGACATTTCAAAAGCGTCTGGCTCATTGTAACCCCATTTGAGGTTTTCTTGGCAAATATATTGGAGTGATTTGCCATTTCCTTCTCCAGCTCATTTTACTGATGAGGAAACTGAGGCAAACAGGTAAAGTGACTTGCCCAGGATTACACTGCTAGTAAGCATTTGAGGCCAAATTTGAACTCAGGAAGGTGAGTCTTCCTGACTCCAGACCTTAGCTTGAAAAGGCCAAAGTCCCCCACTGCATCCTGGGCCATCTCCAGTTGTCCTGATCCATATCTGGTCACAGGACCCAGATGGTTCTAGGAGAAAAAGTGAGGCTGGTGACTTTGCACAGCCCTCCCTCACTTAAATCCAATTCACTTTCATGTCATGGCATCACCTCCCTGATGTCGTGGTCCTCTTCAAGAGTGAAGTACAAAACAGCAGGAGGAACCTAGTCCTCCATCTACTGTGCCACCTAGCTAACCCAAGGGCAGCAGTAGCCTCTTTTAAGTGTGCTTTGTACTTTAAAATCTAGTAGAGATATAATTCAACAAACACGTATTAAACACCTACTATATGCAAGGCACCATGCTAGGGGCTATGGTTATAGACAAAAAATAAGATATTTTTAAAATATACATATCTTAGATTAATTGTCTCCTAAAGGCATATTGCTATGGGGCTAAACTTCCACTTCAAATTTCCACCTAGTTGCATTTTTGATCTAGCTTTATATTTGTGCAGGTAACCTAATCTAAATATCTGGGGAATAGCACTTACTTCAAATTAGATCTGATTACAAAATACCAATATCAAATTAATGAGATTTTACTAGATTTCAAAAGCTTGCAGTTACTACAGCTGTAAGAGAAACCCTGTAGATTATTTGCAAAAACTGTGCATAGTCTCCAGAGGTTTGTTTTTTTTTTTTAAACAAGCCATTATGGCTCTACAGAAAGAACTATATTCTCTTGAGCTTTCCCATACCATTTGTCACTGTATGCAGAGTACACCAGGCTACAAAACAGACAAATGAATTACCACACCAGAGCATTTAACAGCGAATTGAAAGAGTTAACACACCCCTGGGTGCCAAATTTGAATAAGGCTATACATTTTAAAAGCTGGGTCAACACAGATCATCACTTTTAGCATAGTTTTATCATATTTTTATCACACAAGATTTACAGCTGGATGAAATTTGTATATTAATTCAATTAATAATAAGTACTATATTTATAATAACAAAAATTACAAATAGAAATCAATAGCAATAAGAGCTATCATTTACATAATGCTTAATAATTTGCAAAGTGCTTTATAAATTTTATTTCATTTGCTCCTTCTTTTTTCTTTTTCTTTTTAAACTAAATCTCCTCATCTCTCCTGCACTAGACCATTACAGGCCCAATTCCACTACTGATTGGCATGGAAGCTTTGACCTGTTCTGTTCCACTTTCATACCTGGGCCTGGTCACACCCAGAGACTCACTCTACTATTGCCAAACTTAGTGAGGACATTGGATTGGCTCGGCCCACTGCAACCCAGAACTGCAGAGCTCTGCTGTCCTCAGACTGTCCAGTGGCACAGATTACAGGCATGTACCTCATTTGATCCTTACAACCATCTTGTGAGGTAGGTGTTTCCATTCTTATTTTATGGATAATGAAACTGGCTGAGACAGGTTAAGTGATTTGCCCAGTCACATAGACAGAACGTATCTGAGGTAATTTCCCTCCAAAAGTGTAGAAACAATAGGCATTTCTGCATTAAAGGACTTAGTAATAAGGGACAAGAGCAGAGTAGAGTAGTTTATTAATTCCTATTACTGTTATTAGTCAAGTAATCACTGATCCCTCATCTATATATTCCTTAAAAAGACAGTTAATTATTTTAATATTTCTGTGGTAAATATATGTTTTAATTATTTTTTTTCATACGTGTTGATCCTTTATTTTCCATCTAATAATTAGAATATAAGCTCTTTGCCAGCAGGGATCATTTCTATCCTATTCTTTATAACTCCTTAGATTACTCTTGATAATGTGCTCTTGACATATGCCTGAATTCATTACTTACCATTTTCAGTCTCAGATAATTTTGTTTCTAAGATCCTATGTTTCTTATTACAATATTCCAGAAATTTCTCAAACCACATGACCATGACATTTTAGTTCCAGATATCATTCTTTGCCAAGGAAAAGATGTTATGTAGGAGAAGGGGAGAAGGGAGGCATATAGATGCTTTAAATGATCTTAAGTGGCTTAGCCCAGACACTCAAATACCAGGATATTGAAAGACTTTGCCACTGTGGTCACAGAACAACTACACAACTATTAGCCTTTGAGGACCTGAGGTAAATGGGAAAGGAGGGGAAAAAAAGAAAAACTGGATATGGTCAGATTCCATAATTAAAAAAAAAACAGAAAAGACAGAATACAGACAAGAAGACAGAAGAAAACCAATGGGTAAACCCGATGTTAATTTTTAAATGGATTATTAAACAAGTAGTTTGTGAGTCTTTGGAAAAGGAAGCAATGATTTCTTGGAGCCAACATAGGTTCACGAAGAATAAGCCATGCCACACTAATCCTATTTCCCTTTTTGAGAGGATTTATAAATAGATTGACTGAAGAAAATACTTCAGAGATAGTATATCTGGATTTCAGCAAGATAAATGACAAAATTTTTTATGATCCTTAGGCTAGATGATAGTGCAAAAAGGTGCATTCCTAGCTGGTTGGCCAGTCATAGCCACAGAATGTTATTTAATGAATAATGTTATTTAATGGATGTCGGCTAACTGGGAGGTGTCTATACTGTCTTACAGATCTTGGATCTTTATTCTGGTTTCATAGGATGTAGGACAGAAAGGGGCATTAAAGATCATCTAGTCCAATTCCCACATTTTAGATTTAGGGAAAACGAAGCACACAGAGAAAATGAGTTTTCCTTGGAGAGCTAGGATTCAAATTAGGTCTACTGCCTCCACTACTACTACATCACTATACCGAATATATACTACACTACTATACCGAATGAATATATAAGTAATATAAAACATATATATGTACATATATATATATTCAGTGTTGTGTTGTTTACCTGAGAGAAGATAGAGAAAGTAAGTTTAGTCAATTTGCAGATGACACAGAGCTGGGAGAGACAGCTCGTACACAGGTGAGATGTTTAGGTATCTGATAAGGCATTACCTCACCAAAATAGAACTCATAGAAGTCACCCATTAGACTTTTTGTCCCTTTGTTGTTGTTGTTGTTGTTGTTGTTGTTCAGTCATTTCTGATTCTTCTTGACCTCATTTGGGGTTTTTTTTAGCAAAGACACTGGAGTGGTTTACCATTTCCCTCTCCAGCTCATTTCACAGCTGGGGAAACTGAGGCAAACAGGGTTAAGTGACTTCCAGAGCCACACAGCTAGTGTCTGAAGTTGGGTTTGAACTCAGGAAGATGACAATATATTAAGGGTAATGGGTTGATTGATGGTCATTTCACACATCTGGGTTACAACCTTGGATTTTGTCTTTAAAAGGGAGATAATAGTGCGTGGAGACAGAAAGAAATTGGGAGATGGGGGGGCATACACAGAGACTCACTCATTTCCCTCAAGGGGCAACCTTTTCTACATTTTCAAGGGCCAACATTTTCAAGACCTCTCTATCTCATTGAAGAAAGGTGATACACGAATGCTATAGCAAGCATAAAACAAGCTCTCAGGCAAAAAAAAGAAAGAAAGAAAGAAAGAAAGGAAATGTAAACCAGCAGTAGTGGAGATATAGAAGAGTCTTGGACCAAGGGAGAGCTAGAGCCAGAAGCAGCAAGGACCAGACCAGCAAACCTGGGCTTTTCCCTTGACTAGCATTGAGTTATGGGGACCTTGCAAATCTGAGGAAAGAAGTAGTTTTGCTAACACTCCTCAGGGCTTTCCCCTAAGAGCTCTAAGTTAGTAAGTGGTCCTCACCAGAAAGATGAGGGGAATCTTGATGAGCTCAGGTGTAAGTCCTTTGTGTTTTGCATTTTATCAACATGTCCTATAACCTTATTTTGTTGTTGTTAGCCTAAGTGCTTGGTTGGTGTCCTTCATTCCTGAAGAGGACCAAGGTACAGTGAGGTCACAGTACAGTGTGTCTAACTGTGGTTGATCAGACCAATATGAGCTTGGAAGGCTCTACCACAAGTCAGGCACAAATACTCCATATGAACATTTGGGGTGGAGACATCTCTAAATTTGCACATCTCACATTTCTTTTGTTTTGTTTTGTTTTAGGCAATTGGGGTTAAGTGACTTGCCCAGGCCACACAGCTAGTGTCAAGTATCTGGTTTGAGGCTGGATTTGAACTCAGGCCCTTCTGACTCCAGGGCCAGTACTCTCTCCACTGTGCCACCTCGCTGCCCCCTCACATTTCTTTTGAAGTACTACAATTCTGCTTTGCTTATAGAGCACAGCACCTTCTTTGATGGGGCACACCATGCTGGACATCCTGTACCAGCATCTCCCATGTCTCATAATCTATCCCAAAGTTCTTCTGAGAGACCTTGAGAATGTCTTTGTATTGCTTCTCCTGACCTCCATGTGAACACTTGCCTTTTGTGAGTTCTCCAAAAAATTTTCAGGCAAATGCATGTTTGGCATTCGAACAATGTGACCAGCCCATCAGAGTTATGCTCTCTGGAATAGAATTAGAATGTTTGGCAATTCAGCTTGAGAAAAGACCTCGGTGTTCAGTACCTCATCTTGCCAGGTGATCTTCAGAATCTTCTTAAAACTATTCAAATGGAAGCAATTCAGTTTCCTGGCATGGTACTGGTATACTGGCCAGGTTTCACAGGCATACAACAATGAGGTCAGCATAATGGCTCTGTAGACCTTCAGTCTGGTAGTCAGTCTAATACCTCTTCTCTCCCACACTTTCCTTTAGAGCCTCCCAAATACCAAGCTAGCTCTGGCAATGTGTGTGTCAAAATCATCATCGATGTGGATAACACTGGAAAGTATACTACCAAGGTAAGTGAGCTTAACCACAGCATTCAAAATTTCCAAGTGAAGTATTGGCCTATTAAGGAGGGCTCTGGAAAGAATCTTGCCAGCAATGACAAAGAGAAAAACACACCCCACCCCTTGATTATCACAGGGCAACCTATTTACCTTTCCTTTACAGAGATGGGCAATGGAGGGAGACGTCCTTGAACTCCTGGGGATAAACTCCTCTTGCCATATAACCTGGAAAATTTCTTTCAGCTTTTATATGAACCTGCCTTGCAAATCTCAGCTGGAATAGAATCAGCACCAGGCACTTTGCCACATGAGAGGAGCCTAATGACATACAAAACCTTTTTCAGTTGGACATTTGGCTAGAGAGAGATTGACTTCAACCTGAGGTACACAGTCAATGGCTTCAGCATTGATTGATGATAGTCTGTTGAGAACACTATGGAAGTGTTCAGGCCATCTCTCTGGCAACGTGTCCTTATCGCTAACCGAGGTGACTCCATCAGCCCTGAGTTATTGAGATGCACCATTTGGCCCACAAATAACCTTCTGGGCATCATAAAAGCACTTTGGATTGGTTACTATCAGCGTAAAACTGAATTTCATCTTACTGAGCCAAGAATCTTACATCTGTCTAAGCTTAACTTGTACCTTATCTTTGATAGAGTTAAACACTACCTTCTTAGAGACAGAGGAACTATCCTGCTGGTAAACCCTATAGAGTTCTCATTTTTTTCATTTAGCATCTTCTGAATTCCCCCATCATTTTCATTAGACCAATCTTGATATTTTCAAATGTTCTGGCCCAGATGAGTAAATGAGGTGCTTCACATCAAATCTCTAAAAGCTTCCCACTCCTTTTCTGCTCCATGGTTGCCAACTGTGTGTTGACTCAGCTTTTCTTCCAAGTTAACTAGTTAGAAAAAGTGCTATAGTGTGTTGACATTAAGTCTTCTAGGAGTTGTCTTGCCTTTGGATTGCCACTTTTGTTGAATGCAAATGTTTAGTTTAGAAGGGTTAAGTCTATGATTGGTCCAACACTCCGAGCCAGACATTGCCTTCATCACTCTTACATCCCTGTCTGTCTCTTCTCCTTATATTAATATAGTGAGTATGCCAATGCTTACTGTGAAGGTGCATCCATGAAGTTTTATTGCATTTAGATAAATGGAAGACAGTGTTGGTGATGAGAAAGTCATGAGACTCACAAGTCTTCAGTAATAAGTGACCTTTGCTCTTGCTGTTTCTGACTCCATTCCTCCCAAGGATTCCTTACCATGTCCGATAGTCTATGCCTACTGCATTAAAGTCATCCAGAATTACGAGCGTGTCCTCTTTTGACATATTGATAATGAGGGTCTCCAGGTCTTCATAAAATTTTTCTTTGTTTCATCAGGGTTCATCATGGTAAGAGCATACGTACTGATGATGGTAGTATGGCACTTTTCAGCAATCACAATCATTAGTCTGTTGTTCACTCCTTTTGGGAGGCATTGTTTTGATTTCGAAACCTACACTAGTTTCATGGTGTTCTCCATCACTGTGGCCACTCCACAAAAATATGTATCTAACTCTGACTTCAGTAAGCTGGCTTTCATTTGTCAACCTTGTTTCACTCAGGGCTGCTATTTGGATGTGGTACCTGCTGAGCTCTCTCACAACAAGAGTTGTTCGTATTTCAGGTCTGCTGGATTTTGTGTTGTCCATAAGCATGCACACCAGTGGTGAGTGGAAATCATCTTCACAAAAGTTTTTGTACGTTTTCTGTGTGTTTCAGTCACGGGGTGGAATCTTTGCCTGCTGTGACAATGCAGGCCAGGATTGGGTGAAGCAGACAATTTTTTTCTTAATTTATTTTGATTTATCAACAATCACTTCCATAAGCTTTTGAGTTTTAAATTTTTCTCTCCCTCCCTCCCTCCCTTCCTCCCCAAGACTGTATGCAATCTGATATAGGCTCTACATATACATTCCTATTAAACATCTTTTCACATTAGTCATGTTGTAAGGAAGAATTAAAACCAATAGGAGGAACCACAGGAAAAAGGAAACAAAACAAACAGAAGAGGAAAAAAAAGAGCAGATAGTATGCTTTGATCTACATTCAAACTCCATAGATCTTTCTTTAAATGTGGATAGCATTTTCCATCCTGAGAACTATGGACCTGTCTTAGATCCTTGCATTGCTGAGAAGGGCTAAGTCTATCAATGTTATTCATCACACAACGTGGTTGTTACTGTGGACAACGTTCTCCTGGTTCTGCTCACTTCACTCAACATCCGTCCATACAAGTCTTTCCAGGTTTTTCGAAGTCCGCCTGATCATCATTTCTTATAGCACATTAGTATACCATTACATTCATATGCCACAGCTTGTTCAGCCATTCCCCAATTGATGGGCATTCTCTTAATTTCCAATTATTTGCCACCACAAAAAGAGGAAGCAGACAAGTTTAGGACACTTTTTCTACCCCTATCTTCACACCAGGAGGTGAGCAGGGTGGTCCTTAAAAAGACTGCTCAGACACCCAAGGGGCTGCTGAATGTCACTGCTGCTTCAGTTCAGTGAGAAGACAACCCTGCGGCCTGGGCTGCCTTGTGCAGGGTTGTGACTGTAACTCCAAATGTATCTGCACCTGCTACTTCATCACTTGTCTGTTGCCACAGGACTTTGAGGTAGATAAAAATGGTAAATGGTATGAGTGATATCTTTTGACTTGAACATAAATTAGATTTAAGTGAGTTGCAAGAGTTGCAGAGCTGCAAGTAGGCCTCACTTTCTTTCAGTCATCAAAGTCCAACGGCAAGACGAAAGTCAAGATGACTGGTGATGGTCCAAGATGCAATGTATGACCTTGGCATTTTTGATGTCTGACTAAGCTCTAAGCACTCCACAGCATCTGCTTCAACTGTCTTTATGACCATTGGAACAAACTGTTCTCATGTACCTATTCCACAAGGGAAGATCTTCAAATGCATGGTATAGACACACCCCGTACCTCACCAAGGGATTTGATACCCCTCAACCTGGTTTAGCCCATTGCTAAAAACGTTTACCAGGGTGTGGCCATTGCACATATTACAGTTTCTTGGAGCCACAGGGGAAAGTTGGGTGAATCAAGTGAACACCAAAGGTAGAAAGCGGCTCTGGAAAGTGCTTGCAGCCCTCATACCAGCCTTCCCTGAATACCCTATGCCTCAGCCTAAGTGCTTACATAACAACCTAAAGGACTTTTCTCTTTGTTTATGGAGATCTAGATATGAGTCATAGTCTGATGATTCCAAAAGAAACCCTGGGTAGGAGTAAGGTAAACCAAAAAGTAACTATTGGATAGTCTCCCAAGAATGCAATTGTCCAGGTGATTGAAGCTTTAATTCTGGGCCATGGATTTACAGTAACAAGATTAAATTCAACAATCAAAATCACTCACCTAGGTTCAAAGAAAAAAAAATACTTCACCTTTTTAGTTGACTACAATTCAGTAACATAAAACATTGCCAAAAAAGTAAATTTGATCATAAATAGAATAAATATAAATAATATAGGATAAGAACAAGGAAGATACCATTGCAATTTTAAAAATGTAAGCTCCTTGAGGGCAGGAACTACTTCATTTTTGACTTTGTATCCTTTTTGTCTTTGAATCCTTACTACTTAGCATAATGCCTAGCACATAGTAAGTGCTTCACGAATGTTTATTGATTAATTGATGTTATTGTTTTTGTTAATAATATTGCTAATACTTAATATTATATGTTAATACTTACAGAGTTAGGGAAAAATAGTGTAGAAATAGTTCCATCTTTTCCTAGATATAGATTTCCAGTTCCAGTAACTATAGATAAAGTAAGGGATAGAATTCAGGCCATTGTTAATAGTAATACTAAGTTAATATTAATATTGTTAATATATTGTTAAATATATTAACAATAATAATAGATTTTTAATAACATATTATAGTATAATAATAACATGGCATTAATATAGAGCTTAAATGCTTACTAACCATTTACATATGTTATCTCACTTGATCCTCATGACAGTCCTGCAAGGTCCATACTATTTTTATCCCCATTTTATAAATAAGGAAACTGAGGAGAAAGGTTAAGTGACTTGCCCAGGATCACACAACTAGAAAGTGCCTGATGTAGGATTCAAACTCATGATAGCGTCTAGGGCTCTATCCACCCTGCCACCTATCTGATGTGAAGGGATCGATGTTGGGAGTATGAGGTTAGAATAAATGACAAGACTCTATGATGTTAAGACAGCCTAAAGCAGACACAGCAACAAAAGTTGCTATGGAGGTTGCTCTAAAAGAACACAGAGTTAAAAACAAAACCTAAAACTCTTATTTCCCCAAATGGTGGAAACACTTCTAATATATAGTCCCTGTCTCCCACAGACCAAGTTGCAGTACCCCTAGACCCATCATGTAATATGTATAACCTTGGCACAGATGGGGCAATTTGGGTCAACCCTGTGGATCAATCTCCAAGGATGTATTGAGTGCCTATTCATTAAATGCCAACCACTGGCAAAAGGCCTCATGTAGGATATGAAAGAAGTTTAAGACCCACTGTCCCTCTGGGAGCTTATAAAACAACTCAGCAATTCCACCTCTGGAGATGGGTCTAAGTATTGTTAAAACGACACTGGCCTAAATATTCTGGAAATCATTAAATCCCTGAAAGTAGAAGGCCTGGCCTTTAACCAAGGTCTACTAAAAATGGTCATAGTGAAGAAATATAGGTCTCACATAGTTTTGGATGTGGGTAATATAGGAATTTGTTTTGCTGGCTAAAACATATTTGTTTTACAAGAATTGTTATTTTTCTTTGCTAATGAGGGAGGTAGAAGGGAACAAAAAGGAAATGTGTGATGACTAAAAAAAATGAATTTTAAAAAAGAAATACAGGTCTCAGAAAGGTTGAGGTATCACAGAGAAGTTAACCTATATGACCGGGAATAAAATGTAACTTTAGGTTAGGAGAGACTTTAGGTTGTTTCACAGGGAAATAGAGTTAGGAAAGAGTAAGGCAGGGATAGTTCCATCTTTTTCTAGATACTCATTTCCAACTCCAGCTACTATAAATATATGAAAAGATAGGTCTAGGGCCATGATCCAACTCCATTGGTTGAAATAAAGGTAATACAATAGAAGGTGTGGGCACAGAAGATGGGCACTGGGTGTCAGTACCCCAAGCCCATGTTCTGTATGCCTGTGACAGCAGTATTTGTGAAAAATGCAAAGTAATATATTTAAAAGGAAACATCTGTTTCAGATGTTCACTGAAAGGCTAGCCTTCAAGTGTAGAAAAAATAGTCAATACATGTATGGTGAAATGTTGTTTCACCTACCAGATTATTTGGGGGAGAGAACTACGTCGATAGCAGCTGCACTTTAGTCTTGAATTATTGTTTTTGTTTGTAATTTTGGTTTTAAAAAAAGCCAAACAAAACAAAAATCATATTCTATAGCCGAAATGCCAAACCCACTGCCCCAACCCTGCACAGTGCAACTGGGACCAGATTAAAATGTAAATGGGAAATCTTTAACGAAAATAAATAAAAATCAGGAAACATAGATAATGTTAATATGTGGTTTTCTAAGTCAATATACACCAGTAGGGATCCTCATGAACTTTTTAGCAGCCCCTATTTCTATTTAAGTTTGACACTGGGGAGAAGGTAGAGAAGGGGCGAGGATAAGCCAGAGCAATGGCTCATTAATTTGAGATAGAAGAGTGATTGGAAAAAAAAATATCCAGTATCTCTTGTCTCATCTTAAGGTTGTTGTCATAAGATCATTAGCCTGGTATGCAAAGTCCTCCATCTTGTGGCACCACTCCACAACTTTGACTTACCTCACTCTGCTACCTTCCATATGTAACCAGCAGTCCCCACTGCTCTAGAAAGCAAAATCCAGCTGAGGAGGGCTTCCCCTCCTCCCAACAGAAAAGAAGCAGAAGGTGATTCTTCCTAGACTCTATATGTATGTACTCTATGGAATACTATGGAATACTTTGGAATGATCCTGGACCCTGATATTGGGAAACATTGAAGACAAAGGGAAAATGGGACAGCAGAAGATGATATGGATAGGTTGTGTCATGGAAGCAAAGAACATGAGCTTGGACAGATTTCAAGAGATAGCAAGAGCTTGGCATGCAATGTACATGGGGTCACGAAGAGTCAGACAAGACTGTACAACTAAACAACAGCATAGTTCTACTTACCAGTCTTGTAACTCTAACAAAAAACTTCTTTCCCAGGCTACCACTCTCCCTGACATTAGAATATAAGCTCCTTGAAGGTCACAATTGCCTCATTTTCATCTTTGTTTGCCCAAACCTAGCACAGTGTTTGGCACATAGTAGGTGCTTAAAAATAGATTTTTATTTCATTTATATTGTTCTGACTCCTTTCCTATGCCCTGGTTCTATTTTGTTTTATACTCATGAGAACATGTGCCAGAGACAACCACCTCTGACATTGGTAGGATATTATAAAGCTCAGTGAAGGTTGGGTTAATTCCATAATTATCTTTGTATCTCCCACGAAAGCTAGGATAAGTGTTCTTCACAAAGAAGGAACCAAGTTAAAATGAAATTAAATGCGTTTGAACTAATGAATTGAAATTTATCTTTTTGGTCAAGTATTTTTACTTTACTCGTCCTTTGGACAGCACATCAACATAGATGCTGGTGCTTAGCCTTTAACCACTATTGCTTAAGTGACATCAAATAATGGAAATTCCAAAGAAAGGGATGCAAAAGTTGTCCTTCTTTATTTCATTTCCTACAGATTTTGATGCACTGAGGACTCAGACATTTAATGTCATTTTGGTTCTCCTTGATAAAAGTTCAAAACGGATTCTGTTTCCTTTAATTCTCCTGTCTTGTTCACTAGCTAGATAGTAGGTAACCTTTTCCAGCAAAAGCAGGATTTTTAATTTTAACTCTGCAAGTCACTCTCTTAGCCTGCAGATCTGTTAAAAACACTCCAGTCTCCTGGGATCTGGTGACGTTCACTAAATGAGGATAGGGAAGGAGGAGAAGAAAGAAGGGAGGAAAATGGAGACGCAAAAGAGGTTAATATGATGTTTTATGCATTGAAATCAATTTAAATATAAATAGTTACTAAGCATTACTAAGCTGATTATATTGATTTTCGATGGCAAGTTTTAAGTTTTTTTTTTAAAAAAAGAAGCAAGAGAGAGAAGAGGAGCAAATAAATTCATCCTTATTCTGAACTATAAACATATCTTACAGAGTTCAGTTTTCCATCTGTCAATTCAAAATGCTGAAAAGGCTGAAATTGAGGAAGTGTCCTGGAAGTTTGTTTCTCCTATATGAAGTCTAATATATTTGAATCCATTTTCTTACAGAAAAAAATCTAATCTACTGGAATGGAAGCTAGGAAATTATTAATATTTTATCTTTTGTAACAGAAGGGGATTCATTAATGATCACTTCTTTTATCAGCTATTTGCCTGAAAAGGCTTTGTTACAGTGTATTTGTGGAGATCAGTACACACTCCATTTAGTTTCTTTGAAACGCCCATCTCTTTGTTTAATGCTCAATAAAGAGTATGTTTCCTTCCCTGTGGCTATTTGGGGAGCTGATGTGAAAAAATCTTTTCTTCAGTTTACTAACTTCTAGGGTAATAAGGTTCCCCTGATTCATGAGCGTTAGTCATTACTGACATTTTTAGTACTAACCTAATCAAGCTTCAGATTGATAGAGTTTCAACATCTGTTTTGGTTAATGTACTGATGCTGTCCTTTGTGTATTTTACTTAAGCAAAGATGTTAAAGAAAAATATGGTAAAAGGATCAGGGTTTCATTTTTGAATTTTTTCCACCCACATAATTTTTCCTTAATCTTTTATCAATATTAAAAAGCAAGTCATTATGTTAAAATGAGGTTCATCCTCTGACAACACTATTACTCTACCAGTAACCCAGTCAGAACTCAAAATAATTTGCCCTGTAGGCCTCTACATATCTTTTCCCCTTTCAAAAATGAATAGAAGTATAGAGGTATGGAAAAGACAGCTGAGGAGTCTCTTCCTGTCTCCCCACTGTAAAAAGGACTTCACAGAGTGTTCACAGAGATGACTAAGAAACAATCTAGGGGTTTGACAGACTTCAATCAAAAGTTGACCATCACAATTTAAAAAAAAGCATTTAAAGTTGTGATTTGGGAGTGGTAGACAAAATGTTAAGTGTAGGCAAAAATGGACATAACTGCTTTGGTGGCCCAACTAGTGGCCGAATAGCCTGAATTAGTGTTTTTAATGTAATACCAGGAAAGCAATCAGAACCTGCCTGTACAATCCAAATAAGCAGGGCACATCAGAAACCATATGTTCATGTTGGTCACTCCAGTGTTACCAGTTTGGGTAGCTATGCCTCACTGAGTAAAGATCAGCAGCTAAAACAGACCCTAAGTCCAAAATGACTTGCTGATGTGAGGGCTGCCCAAGGAAATGGTCCCAAGTACTCAGGAGGACGCATCTGGCTTGTCCCATGTAGGATATGTATGTGTAGATAGATAGATAGATAGATAGATAGATAGACAGACAGACAGATATGTATATATGTATGTATATATATACATACATGTGTGTAGATGTGTATATACCTATATCCTATGTTGGGGACACATTAGGAAGTCATACAGACATGGCTTCCACAAAATTAAAATTGAAGGGAGGTAAAAGTTAGCTACTTTGTTGCCCAATGGCCCTACTCATCATCTTTGTAACTTCCCAGGGGGAAAAATATACGTTTCCCTGGGTACTGTTGCCATATATATGTTGTCTTTCTCTATTAGAATGTAAACAACTTGAGGCCATGGCTGGTTGTGATTTTTGTATTTGTGTCTCTAGCCCTTAGCTAGACACAGAAAATGCCCAATAAATGCTTTTTTATTCATTAAATCATAGCTAACCAGAGAATTACTTGTGGCTGATGTATTTTTTGGGGGGAATAAATGGGAGAGAGGTCACATAATGACAGAATTTATGCTCCTTTTATAAATGCATGTTTTAATGCCTGAAAATTTCATTTGTTATGATATATGTATTTTTATCTTATGATAAGTCATTGTATGTATTACATTAAAGGCTAAGATCTTTTAGTAGACAGTAACAGTAACCTAATAATGGTAATGGGCAGCTAGGTAGCACAGTGGAGAGAGTACAGGGTCTGTAGTCAGGAAGACCTGAGTTCAAATCCAACCTCAGACATTTAGTGGCTGTGTGACCCTGGGTAAGTCACTTAACCCTGTTTACCTCAGTTTCCTTACCTGTAAAATGAGCTGGAAAAAGAATGTCAAACCACCCTGGTATCTTTGCCAAGAAAGCCCCAAAAGGTGTCACAGAGAGTTGGACATGACTGGGAAAAAACTACTAAAAAACAAAATGGTAACACACAAGGGGAGGAACTTTCCAATTTAACTAATGTACACAAATGGCATGTTTTGGCTCTGGTATTTCCCTTATTTACATGCCTGGATCTCCTTCTCTTTATGTAGGTGTTGTTGTTTTGTTTTGTTTTTTCAGTGACTAAGGCCAGATGTCATTTATTAAGAACCCTATAAGTGCTGTAATTGGCAAGATGACAAGGATATCTAAAGGAGGGAAAATCTGCCAAATTTATAATCCTTAAAGTTAAATCAAGATAAGAAGACAGAAACATGGCATAAGGTAAAATGGCTAAGAAATTACATTAGGGAGTTGAAATATATAAAGGTCCCACTCATCCTACCTTCCCCCTAGGCAATCCTGCCTTGTTGCGTCTAGCCTGTGAAAACAGGCTTGGGTTTCAAGGCCCACATGTAGTGGCCTCTATTCTATCCCATCACTCAGATGCATAGACTGAATCCTCTAAAACCCATAAGAGGCAGAAGACATTAATCCTGTATAGATATGCATAAAAATGGAAATGCAAGTATGTCAGGGCAAGAGCAGAAAACTGGTAGAATAGGACTGATGAGAGGGGAAGAGACTGCCATGCCAAAGGGAAACCTAGCTGTGGTTAGTCCTCACACTTTTGAACTTACTCAGGGCAGGTAGTCAGTCAGAGAGAGGAGGTCGAGGCTGCCCAGCCTCAAGGGCCTGTGCAGTAGAAAATGTGTATGGACCAGACCAGTGGAATGACTAAGGGTCAAACAATGAGCAAGGAAGATAGAAAGACAAGAGAAAAGTTTGAAATGCAAGAAGTAAGAAAAAGGCTATGTATATATAAACCTAAATCCTGAACAAACAAACCAACAAGACTCATAAAGATAGAACAGAAAATGAATAAGTTTTTAAAGAGACTATAACTCAATGACTAAGTTTTATAATTTAAATGAAAATGAACCAGAGTCATCATTGGAAAAGAGCCTGAGAGATTATATCTGTGATTTCACTGATGTAGCTAGAACTTGTGATTGAAAAAATGACCTTTTATTAATACAGGTGGTCATGTTCTCTTAGGCCAATGGTGCCTAAGACCTATGGCCTTAAAGACTTTCCTATAGAGAGGTCAAGTGATTTACCCAGAGTCATGTAACTACTGTGTGTCAGAGGTGAGTCTTAAACTCAGGCAAGTCTTACTAGCTTTAAGGTCAACTCTTTAGCCACTATGCCATGTTGCTTATCACAAAAGAAATAAAAACTAAAATAATCAACTCTGAGGATCTTCAAGACATCGTAGGGAAAAAAAGAGCAAGAAATCCTAAAATAATTCAAGGAAAAAATAAAAACTCTTAAGAGGATGTTAGAATGAAAATTAGGTCAGAAATCAGAATTCTAAGAGCAGAAATAACAGAGGCCATTTGCAACTCACAGAATTTCTCCAAGGAAATAGGGAGGGGTTATGAAAAGGATAAGGATGTATTTAGAACTCAAAAATTAAGAAGTTGAAGAAAATGCAGTAGAAAAGAATCAAAATACGTATTTAAAAAAATAAAAGCCATGAATCCTATCCAAGACTACTGACTTTGAAGACAGGAAAAAGAGGGAATTTCAGAGTTACAGGTCTTCCAGAAAAGCATAATACATTAAACAACCCAAACATTAATAATAATATAATACTTGTAATAATAATAACTGTCCACAAGTTTTTAATATGGGCAACAAATTACTGATTAATTGAATCTGTGGCATGCACAGGGGCCACACTCCAGTAAAAATGTCTCAACATATGGGCTAATCCAAGTGAAGGGTAATTGAGAGGCTTCAAACCCATTGGTGAGTTGGGGTGGGTGTCTACCCCAAGCATGTGAAGACTTCCCCTGACAGGAATGGGCATATGAGAACAATTTGTTCCAACAGACACAAAGGTGGCTGAAACAGGCTCTGTAGAGCGTTTAGAGTTTGGTCAGACATCAGAGATGCCAAGGTCATCCAGTGTATCCTGAGCCATTGCCAGTTGTCCTGACTTTTGTCTTGCCACTGGACTTCGATGACTTTGGAAAAGACAGTGAGGATGATGATTTTGTGCAACTCTGTCTGACTTAAATCTAATTCACACACAAGTCAAGACATTACTCTGGGCTGTCATTGGTCCTTTTTGAAAATGAAGGACAAACAAACAACAGCAACAACACATACTGCCACCATGGAAAGCACCACACTGCAGAATCAAAGAATGTATAAGTTACATTTCAGAATTTCACTGTCAATTAAAAAATGTGGGGACAGACCTTTTGCTATGAAAGAAATAATTCAGAATTATTCCACCTGCATGAGAATTGAAGAGAGAGATCACAGTAAGATATACCTAAAAGTAAAAAAGCTTGGAATGCCACTCAAAATAACATACCCTGAAAAAAAATTTAGCCTAATCATCTTGAAAAACAGGTGTCTTCAAAAAAAGATTATATATTCAAAGCTTAAAAGGACCTTAGAAACCATGAAGCCCAACTACTTCATTTTCTAGATGAGAAAACTGAGGAAGAGAAAGATTAAGTGACTCTCTCAGGGTCACATTGCTAGGATGTATCTGAGGCATGATTTGAACCATAGTCTTCCTGCCTGTAAATCCACTATCCTATTCGTTCTGTCATTTGGGATATTGCTGAAAAAGGTGACTAGAGCATTCAACTTAGAGACATTACAAACAATAGAAACAGTAGAAAGGAAAATAAGTATAATTATCAAAAAAAAAGATTCAGCAATAGTAATTAAGATTAAACAATTCAATCATGTTTCTAGGCTTTATTTTTTTTTTAAAGAAATTGAGGATTGAGGGGGTAAAAATGAAAAAAAAAGAGTTTCATCAAGGAACAACAAAAAAAAAGATCTTAAGGACTAAATTAAGGAGATCTTGAAGGGAAGAATGAGAAACTAATTTAATATTCTGTGAAAATAATACCACACTCCTTTATTTGTGAATCAATATCTTTTGGGGGAAAAGTGAGAATAACAAAGTGGGAAGATACTCCAGTAAGGAGAAATGAGACAAAGACAGAATGGAGCTGGAGATGCCCTCCCATATGTTTAGATGTGAATAGAAAACAGGGAAAGGATAGAAATTTCTGCAGTCTTTTGATAAGCTTCAGGTACAAGAGAGTAGAGTAAGATCATTTGACGGGAAGGGCTAGGATGGGGACATAAAGGAGGTTAGTCTCACCATAGAAGTGGAAATAGAAGAGTATCATTACAGCCTGTTCCCATTGGGAAAATGCTTGACAGACCAAAATTTCATACTGGATTTTGTCAAGGTCATATAAGTACCTTAGGATAACACTTTCTCCAAACAAGGGCCTTGCTTTCTAGTTTCACGTCTCCCAAAGTAAAGGAAATTTAGGTGACTTGGTATGAAATGCACCAAAGATAGTAGGGAAGTTATTGATCAAGAAGTACACATTAAGTTCACAGCATCCCCGCCCCACGAACAAATTAATAATAAAGGGGAAGAGGGCTAGGGAGAGATCTACTAATGTAGACACAAAATAGAGGAAGACGTTAAATTTTTGTACTCCAGAATGCCAACATTTCATAGGGGACACAGAGAGGGTAAAGAAAGAATGCAAAGTACATAGTTCATAGATGGAAGAATAGAATTCATAATACCCTAAAAGGGGATAGAAATAAGGAAGAGAACACAGTAAATGAACATTTCTTAGAAAAGAACACCAGAAAAGAATGTTCCTTAAATTTAATGTGGGAAGGAGAGAATATTTTTAACCATATCCTGATCTGGTTGTATTTACATAATATATACATATGCATACACATACGTATACAGATATGTATATACATGTAAATGACCATATATACACATGTGTATACATGTCTTGTGGGCACATATTATGGAGGAAGAAAGAAAGCAAGAAAGAAAAGAAGAAAGGTATAGAAGAAAAGAATAAAGGAAAGAAGGAAAGAAGGAAAAAAGGAAGGAAGGAAGGAAGGAAGGAAGGAAGGAAGGAAGGAAGGAAG
>NW_020954552.1:5661976-5783621 GCF_900497805.2 Vombatus ursinus | reverse complement strand
AAGGAAGGAAGGAAGGAAGGAAGGAAGGAAGGAAGGAAGGAAGGAAGGAAGGAAGGAAGGAAGAAAATTTATGTAAATTCTAGGAATTTGGAACAGGATAAGTATATGAAACCAGTAGGAAACTTACAGGAAAAAACTGCTATCAAATTAGTGTAAGCCAAATCAATCACAAGAAAAATGTGATTTCAAAAAGGAATAAATAAAATGAATATGAAGGAAATATATGGTATACAGGAGAAAACACAAGCCAAACAATCATAATGTCAAATGAGAATTATTAAATAATGCAGCAAAATAAAACAGTGGCAGAATATATAAGGAAAAAATATATAATTTGCTCTATAGGAGAAGCATGTCTAAAAAATAAAGGCACATATAGAATGAAAACAAGAGACTTGAAGAAAATTTACCATTCACATTACAATCACAATATGAGACAAAACAAATATTAAAATTTCCAATATCAAGAAAAATATATAAGGAAATATTATTCTTAGAATCTTACATAATAAAATGATATCATTAAATATATATGCAACAAATGTCATGATATCCAAATTCACAAATCAAAAGCTAACAATTTTTAAAATACAGGAAAAATAATAGTTGGAAAAGAATTTAATTTTTCTCTCTTTAGATATTTAAATCTAAAAATATATATATAAATTTAAGCAAAAAGCAGAAAGGACAAAAACGAAAATATAAAACTGATCAGACTTTTAGAGAAATTATATCTGAATGACTTATGCCATCTTCTGAATGGGAATACTTATTTCCCAGCAACATATGATTCATTTATAAAAACAAACCATGTGCTAGGGAACAGATCAATTATCTTATATTTATTAACAAAAAAGAAAGAAAGAAATATTAAACGTATCCTTTACAGACTACAACACAATTATAATAGTAATATAGAGAGCAAAACAAAAACTTAATAACATCCTGAATTCTGATTGGATCAAAAAACAAATCTTAGAACTAACCACTGTGTGAAAAAGAATAACAATGAGACAACATGCCAAAAGTTGGGGATGCAACTAAAAAGAGGTGTGAGGGGAAAATATATATTTTTGAAAGCATACTTTAAAAAAAAAAACAGAAAAAGAAGATTACCAAACTGATTATTTTGTATCCTTTAGAAAAAACAAAGAAATCAGCAAGTTAACAAACCCAAATGAAACATAAAAAAGAAATCTTGAAAATTAGAAGAGAAATACAAAAGTGAAAATGACTATAGGAATGATCAACTAAATTTTGATACTCTGAAAAAACTAACAAAATCAAAACATTATCAAGTAAAGTGATACAGAAAAAAGAGACAGAAAAATCAAATTATTAACATAAAAAACCTTAACAAAGTAAAATCACAACATAGGGGAAAGACAAAGAATTATTCTGAATAATTATGTACTAATACAACTGATCATTTGAAGGAGATAGATGATTATCTACAAAATATGAAGTGTCATAATTAAAAAATAATCAGAAATAATGATGTTACTCATTCTCAGACAGGAAAATTGAACAAACATAAAGAAACTAACAAAGAAAAAATTCCTACCTAGGTAGAATTATAAGTGAATTCAATTAAATGTTTAAAAATCAAATAATACCAGTGGTACAAAAATTATTCTCAATAAGTGAGAAAGCATTTACCAAAGACTTTTTATGAGAAAAATATGGTCGTACCACATAAACCAATGGATGATAAAAACAGAGTAAGAAAATTTTAATCAACTATCACTCATGAATATTGATAAAATGTTCAATAATAACATCATAATTATTACAGCAACATAAACAGAATTATTCACTGTGAACAAGTTTGATTTATATCAGGGATGCGAGGATGGTTCAAAATTCATAAAACAGTAAGCTTAATTAACTACATTCCAAATAAAAAAATAACCAAAACCACTATATCAGTAGATGGAGAAAAAGTCTTCGACAAAATATAGCACTCATTCATGCTTTTAAAAAAATACTACAAATACTCCAAAAGAAGCATCTCAACCCATTGACCTAGTTCCCATAGAAACTCATCTTCCATCCCCTCTATCACTCCAGGAGATTTCTCTTACCAACCTGAAGGGTCAGTATGAAGAGGTGGGAGGAATAGTGGTGAGAAAGGAAAAAAGAAACAGAAAAATTCACTCTTCTCATGTCTATTCCTCCATCCCCACTCTGGCCTGCATCTATATTCAGTTATTTGTAATCACATATTTACCCAACAAACATTAGGCACATATTATGAGGAATACTGTTTACAATTCTTCTATGGCACTAGCAGCTAGGTGACTCAGTGGATAGGATGCAGGGCCTGGAGTCAGGAAGATTCATCTTCCTGAGTTCAAATCTGGCCTCAGATGCTTACTATCTTATATGTCTCTGGATAAGTCACTTAACCTTATTTGCTTCAATTTCCTCAACTGTAAAACGAGAGGAAATGGCAGACTACTCAGTATCTTTGCCAAGAAAACCCAAATGGGGTTACAAATTCAGACACAATTGAAAACAACTGAACAATAAATTTATAGCCAGGTAGCATACAGAAGATTCCCTTGTCCCCAATCTATTTCTCACTATTTTCATGGGGGTAAAGAGGGTGATCCAAGTAATAAGAATTGTTTCTCATTTTGTCTTTGTATCTCCAGGGCCTAGAATAATGTCTTGCACATAGTGTTTAATAAATGCTTATTAGATTAGATAGGCTCTTGTCCAATACCCTTATTGTACAGTACTATGTCTTGCATATAGCAGATACTCAATAAATATTGAACTTATGAGGAAACTGAAACAGAGTGGTTACATGATTGGCCAGTCATTGCATAGGCAATAAGGAGCACAGCCAGGATTTGAAAAGAGGTTCTCTGATTCCACATGCAGTTGCTATGCCACCTTTCACCCTAGTCTATGTCTTCCTCCCCCTCCCACCCCAATCACTGACCTATTCTTTTATCCCAGATCCCACACACTCCAATCTCAATGGCACAGAGACATCACTAGTAGCTGTCCATGAAGGAGTCCCCACAGCTTGGCCAGCCAAGAGGATTGGAAAAAAAGGGAATGATCTACTCTACCTATAGGAACTGGGGAGTAAGGAGGGGTAGGGCACCATGTTGGAACTTTGAATGAATTTTTTCATAGAAGTATTTCTACATGATGATTAGTTTCTACAGTTGCATGAGTATAGGAGAGGCAATGGAGATGTGATGGATAGCAGAGAGAGTTAGCCTTGGAGTCAGAAACACTCAGATTCATGTCTTTTTTACCCATCTTAATTCTAGCATCATCCCTCTTTTAACTATTTCCTATTTATCATGTATTCAGGTAGCTAGTTGGTGCAGTGGATAGCACATGGGACCTGGAGTCAGGAAGGCTCATCTTCCTGAGTTCAAATCTGGCCTCAGACACTTGCTAGCTATGTGATCCTGGGCAAGTCACTTCACCCTGTTTGCCCCAGTTTCCTCATCTGTAAAAAGAACTGGAAAAAGGAAATGGCAAACCACTCCAGTATATTTGCCAAGAAAACCCCAAATGGGGTCATGAAGTCAGACATGACTGAACAACAACAAAATGCACTTATCAAGTGATTTTATGTATCACAGCTATATGTGCTAGCATCTTATTTCCCACTTAAACTGTTGTGGGCAGGGACTATAATCTAAACTTTAACTCCCCCCACCTGTGCACACCATACTCAGCACACTGTAGGCTCCCACTAAATGTTCCTTGTGCCTGTGGGATTTTTTTTCTTTCTCCAAGATTTCCCCTCATAATAGTAGTTGCAGAAAGTTCCCAGTGGAATTGACCAAATTAATGTTCACTATTAGCATTAAAAGATAATCAAGAATTGACCATAATGTAGTCAAGTTGTTTCTTCTAATTACTTCCATTGTATTTTCTCTCTTGAATTATAGGAATTGTCCTTCAAATTCATTAAAGGAAGCAAGTCTTATTTACTTTTCCGTTCCTTTATCTATTATACGGCACCTTATAAACTTCCAACATTGCAGAAATAATACAATGACAGGATTCTGGACATTGTGGTTAAATAATTGCTGCAATCTTGATAGCTACTCAGAATAATGTAGTTAAAGTATGACTCTGAGTTGTGTAATTAAATAATTAGAGTTGTCTTGCTTGCTTGCTATTTTTATTATTAGCTGTTTTCTTTTTTCTTCCCCGAGGCAATGTTGACGTATCTCCAGAATGTACTGTTCTTCTTTGGCTGTTTCCTAGGATAAGATCATTCCTTTTCTCAAGAGACACTTTCTCTTTTTCTTTTTGTCTACACAGAATGTCAAAAGTTGTTTCAGTTGTAGAGGAGTACTAGAAAGGGCAAATGTGGGATGCTATGAGTCCTGGATTCCAGGAACTGATCAGAATTGATATAGAATTCTAGTTGAAATAGCAACAATGAGTGAAGTATTTACTAATCACTTAATATGTGCAAAACATTGTGCTAAGCACTAGGGATACAAATAGAAAAGATTGTCCCTGTTCTCTGCAATAAGATAAACCAAGCTTCAGTGGCTAAGGAACAAGGGAAGGGAAGTAGAAAACCTTGATGAGGGAACTCCTCACATGTCCGGAACTCAGCTATCCAACCACTCATTTTTAGACAATTGAACCAAAGACATCAAGAACCAAAAAGAAGCAAAAATTAGCTTCCTAGCAACCAATAGAGAAAGTCATCAGAAAGTCCATGATTTAGATCTCATTCAAAGAAGACCCCTTCACGACCTCACTCAGAGGTTTTCTTTTATTTTACATACAGTTCTAACAAGCAAGTTATCTGCTGAACCAGCAGAAAGCAAACTCTAAAAGGAGGGCGAGTGGAAAAGAAAGGGGAGTTATAGCAAAGTCAAGTAAGTTAACATCAACAAAATTTAGAGATGAGGAAAAAAACATAAAAAGCAATATAAAAACTCAAAAAATTCAGCAATATGAGTCCATGTAATCATTATCACAATCATAGCAAACATTTATATAGTGCTTATCACGTTACAAAGTTCAACCATAATGGCTCATTCCCTGGGGGTTCTAGATAGCTGAGGTGTCAGTAGTTTGCTTTTGTCAGATATGATGGTCACAGTTATTGACCACAAAGTCAGTACCCATAGTCAGTTCAATCAGTTGCCCTGTCTCATCAATTCTCCCTCAGCAACATCTGTCAAATTCCTCCCTTTGATTCTACTCCCATGGTCATCACCCTTGTCCAGACCTACATCATCTCTCACCTGAAGGAAGGCAGTACTCTGCTAATTGGTCTCCCAGCTTCCAGTCTCTCCTCTCTCCAAGCCATCCTTAACACACCTGGCAAAATAACCTTCCTAAAGCCTTATACTGGCTAACATTTATATAGCACTTTAAGATTTAGAAAGAACTTTACATATAGTATCTCACTTTATCCTCACAATAATCCTAAGAGGCAAGTGATATTATTATACCCTTTTGACAGATAAGGAGACTGAGACCTAGAGAAATTAAATAACTTGTCTAGGATCACACAGCTTAAAAGTGGCTGAGGCAAGATTTGAACTTGGGTTTCCCCTGACTCAGGGTCCAACACTCTATTGACTACAGTACTAATTTGACCATGTCACTGCCATCCTCAAAACTCTCTATTTCTTCAAGGATAAAATACAAAATCTTCAGTTTTCCTTTCATTCTCTATGTGGTGACATCCTATTTTTCCAAATTTTATTTCACATTACTTCTCTTCTCAAACCAGAGGTTCCAGTCAAACTGCCATACTTGCTGTTCTCTGACCTCAGCACCCCATCTCCAACTTCTGTGCCTTTGCTCAGCTATCCTCTATGCCTAGAAAGTAAGCTCTTTGAAGGCCAGAACTTTTCACTTTTTATACTCATTGCCAAACACTGATTTACACATACTATAGTTGCCATATCACAAATGTGTGTCAAATAAGATTGAAGTAGGATCGTAGATTTAGAACTTAAAAAGGACCTTAGAAATCATCTTATTCAATCCTCTTATTTTACTAATTAAAAAAACAGAGATCCAGAGACGTTATTGACTTGCCCAATAATATAGGTATTAAGTAGTAATACCCATATTCATCAGCCTTCCAAGAACATTTCAGAAGCAGTTGGAAAATGAGATTACGGTTACTATGATCGTGTAATTAATGGGGCAATTATAACAAAAACTTTTTTTTCAAGGAAAATACAGGTTTATTCTAAAAAGCATGTAACTTACCAACTATTACTCTTCAAAAGACTAGCAGCTAGTCTGTAGGGGCATAGAGTCCTGGGCCTGGAGTTAAAAAGACCTAAGTTCAGTTTCAGTCTCAGACCCTTACTAGCTCTGTGACCCTGGGCAAGTCACATAACCACTGTCTGCCTCAGTTTCTTCATCCATAAAGTATGGAGAATAACAGCACCTACCTTCTAAGATTGTGGTAAAGATCAAATGAGATAATAATTGTAAAGTACTTGGCACGGTGCCTGGCATATAGTAAGCACTATACAAATAAAGTTAACTCATTATTATTGGATGTTTTGCTTCTTCAATAAGAATACCAGAGAAAATGAATTCAGCTAAATTATAGTCCATTTCTTGACCTTGACCAATTTTTTGACTTGACAAATAATATGATTTTATGATACCTGGAATTTGAATTGTAGAGGTAACACCTATTGGAGGTAATAAGAGGATGTGCATTAGGTATATCAGAGAGTAGACTCAGCCTTATCTCAGCCGATATCGTACCAGACTAAACATTGTAAGATGGGATCATCTCAAAAAGGAGAGAAAATTGAGAAACGTGGTGTGTATGGATTACACATAGTTTTTACATATGCCACTCAGATTCCTCTGTTTTGTTTAATGAGCACCAAAGGGTGCTGAATAGTCCTAGAATAGAATACATAAATGCAAATGCAAACATTTAGTTTATACCACAGTAAAAAAGAAAGACTGTTGGATTTGGAATTGGAAACCCTGAGTTCAAATCCTAGTTCTGGGGCTTATTTCCTATGTGACCTTGGTCACTTAACTTTATTGGGCCTCAGTTTCCTCAACTGTAACATGAGGGGTTTGGAGCAGATGGCCTCAAAGCTTCCTTCTTTCTTTAAAGCTATAATTTAGGGCTGTAAACCAGAATAATCAGCCTCTTTGGGACTCAAATATCTATCATACTAGTTGTGATAGGATTGCTGTCTACCATAGTTTCCCCTACCGTGGCTTAGTTTCTCCCCACCCCTACCCCACTTTAAAGCAGACAATGCTGTCTCTGGAACTTGGTTAGCCTGGCTGTTTCCAGGTAGCCTTTGGCCAGATTGATGCAGATTCTAGGTCACTTACGAATACAAGAAGACACACCAAGACTTAGCAGGGGTCTTGCTGCAACTCGAGCTTCCACATTTTTCCCTACTGACCAGGCAGGCCTTGTCTACCCAAGTTAAGTGCTATCATTTTCTCGTTGAGTATCCTTTCTTTGTTCCAGTTAAGCAAACATCCTTTTGTTAACCGTTAAATGACTTATGGGAGTCTCATTTCATCTCAACAGCAAACCTAAACTAACAGAGTACCAATATTTCTTGGAAATGACTAAAGAACTATAGGCCTTCCACCAACGCCAGTCGACTATAAGCTCTTTGAGGGATTACTTCATTTTTTTCTTAGTTCTTTGATGTCCCACACCTAATGCTTGTTGTAGCCACTTAATAAATGTTTGTTGAATTGAATTGAAGGGATATGTTCAGGGGAAAAAAAAGGCAGGCCCATTATCATTTAATTGGTTCACTAGTTTAAGGCACCCATGAGAGAATATAATTCCATTTTAATGTCTCTTACCCCAATCCCCCACAAACACACCTGTATATTCACTAAGCTAACACCACTTAAGGCTTTTAGAGTCTTGACTGGAAGCAGACTTCTTTCCCATGTCTCAATGTACAAATTTTGAATTCAGAAAGCTAGGCTATAAAGGGAATGTATCACAAAATGACAACGTTAATAACTGATTACCCAAAAAGCCCAATTGTGTCATGTTTGCAGTTTCTGTTCTTCCTTCCACTGCCCTAATGATATTTGTACACTGTTTCCTTGCATCAGTCAGTCAAACCACCCTGTTTCAAGTTCTGCCAAGTATCAAAAATAACATTAAATGCATTCTATATGAAGTATCTATATTTAATGATAATGGATGAGATCTATTATGACTTTTTTTTTATTTTGTCTGTTTCTCTTTTTGGAAAAATGCCTCTTTGGATGTCTGTGTTTATATTCCTTATTTTCAGAATATAAACTCATGAGAGGCAAAAATCATTCTTAGCTTAATTTCTACAAAGCCTCTGATACATGAAGGTCCTTAATAATAAGCTTATGTTAAGAAGAATTGGCTTCTATAAGGTAGTCCTTCAACAGATATAAACAGTGGCTGTATGAAAGCACAATGCCTCAAAAATGGAAGTAATCAGGCCTGTTTGGAGGAGACCTTTTTGCCCCAGAAGAAGAAGAGGCAATAAACAGAAAGAGTAGTAATAGGTCCTTTACAGGACACCAAAGAAATTTTTACCAAGGCCTGTGTTTATCCTTCTCTAGTCTCCTTGTGATTGGTGCAAAGCTACTTGGGGTCCACTTATCCAGGACTGATGGATTTACAAAAAATCCCAGCTCTCTTTTTTTTCTTTTTGAGTATAAAGCTACTTATCCACACTAACTACTTGAAGACACTCCAACCCATCATTAAGCTCTAGGTAGAACTGGTCTGTTCTGGTTTTGTGCTGTCATCGCTACCAGAACTAGAACCAAATTAATTTGGACCCAAAATGGCAGAAGATAGGTATGTATATCTGTATGTATGTATGTATGTATGTGTGTGGGTATGTATGTATGTATGTATGTATACATTTAGATCTAGATACGTAGTGCTGGCTCTTTCTCCTTTCTATCTCTCATTCCCTACCTGTCCTGCTCTATTTCTCCCTATCTCTCTATATTCTCTACCTCTCTATCCTTATATCTTTAACTTTCTGTCTATACTTCTCTTTGTATTCCTCTTTCTCTCCTTATCTCTCTCCCTGACTCTCCCTCTTTTTCACTTCTTTTCTTCCTCTCTCTCTATTCCTCTGTCTTTCTATCTATACATGTGTGCATGTGTGCGCATGTATGTGTGAGTGTGTTTGTGTGTGTAAAGCATTCTCCCTACATCCTGCCAGAGACATGAGGAATTCAAAACACAGAATCAGACATATATTTTGCACGTGACCAATGAAGTAACTTATTTTGCTTGACTATGATAGTCCTGTCCAGACTATATACCAGACTTTCTCTATGACGTCCCAAAAACTTCTTCATCCAAGAGATCACTCACTCCAGCCCTGGAATTCACACACTGAAAATACACTCTACTCCAGCCAACTCTCTCCATGATTGGATGGCTCCTGAGAACTTCCATTTAGGGATGGTGCCCTAGCCAGCCATCTTTCAGGTGGCATTCAGCCTTTCTCTACCATGTCCCCAGCCCCTCTCCCAGCCACTTTTTGCCTCCCTTTTATGAGCTGTTTTCTCTCATTAGATTATAAATTCCTTCTGGGCAGGACTTGTCTTTTTTTCTACTTGAATTTGCATTCCCAGAACTTAGCACAGTATCTGGCAAATAGTAAGCATTTAATAAATGCTTGTTGACCGAATTGCATATTTGTTGTGAGAGTTCTTTTTCTCTTTTTGTTCAATGGGGAGGGTGGAGGAATTAAAAATAAAATATTTATTAGTTGGAAAGATTAAATTAAATTAAAGATTAAATTTTCAAAAGACTAGATCTCAGCTGGGAGCACTCAGTTCACCCTCTGAGTTTTGTTATAGCTGCCTCCTTAGCTGGGTATGGTGCCCCAAGTCCTTCTCAGGGCTCTCTTTCTGCAGCCCCTCTAACAGATGAATCAAGACAGCCGGTAGGTGGTCTTAAAGAGACAAGGCCCAGAAAAAAAACAAGAGAGAGCAAGTCCAGCAGTAACCATGAACCTAACAGTGTGACAATCCCAATGAGGGCTCTAGAGGCCAGAGGAGACAAAGTGAAGGATGAACAGAGACTTACTTTCCAGTAGGGAGCAACTGATGGAGAGAGAGAAGAGAGACACACAGAGAGACAGAGACAGAGAGATGAAAAGAGGGAGAGACAAAGAGACAGAAAGAGAGGGAGAGAGAGAGAAAGACAGAGAAAGAGAAATGATGGAGAGAGAGAAAGAGATAGACAGACAGATAGAGAGATGATAGAGAGAGAGATGGTAAATCTTTGTTTCCTTCTCTGTAAAGCGGTAGACATGATATCTGCCCTATCTATTTCACAGGGTTGCTATGGGTACAAAATTAGATTGGGTATGGGAAAGAACTCTGAAAAAAAATTAAGTACTATGCAAATGCAAGGTATCTGAGATCTAGTAATTGAAGCTGGGAAATGAGAACAAGAGCCAAATGATGACCGGCTTTCTTTCTTCCGATGCCATCATTATTATTAGCTAAGTGCATCAGACAAGGGAGCAAACATCACTTGTGCATACTTCTACAGGAAGCATAAGAGGTTTTATACATAGAAGGGACAGTTGGGATCATCTGTTCTGGGATTCTAAATCTTTTTTATGTCAAGGGCTCCTTTGACAGTCTGGTGAAGCCTATTGGCCCTTCTCAGGAAAATATATTCTTAAATGCATAAAATGAGATACATGGGATTACAAAGGAAACTAATTATGTTGAAATACAGTTTTTAAAACATTTTAAAGATGAGAAGGAAAGCAGGAACCTGGGAGAAATGTTTACAGCAAGTTTTTCTGATAAAAGCCTATTTCTCAAATATATAGAAAACTCACCAAATTTGTAAGAATAGGGGTCATTCCCCAATTGATAAATGCTCAAAAGATATGAACAGGCAGTTTTCAGATGAAGAAATAAAAGGTATCTATAGTCACATGAAAAAATGCTCTGAATCACTATTCATTAGAGAAGTGCAAATTAAAATAACTCTGAGGTGTCACCACACACCTATCAGATTGGTTAATATGACAGTAAAGGAAAATGACAGATGTAGTAGTGGATGTGGTAAAACTGGGACACTAATGCATTGTTAGTGGAGTTGTGAACTGATCCAACCACTCTGGAGAGCAATTTGGAATTATGCTCAAAGGGCAATAAAACCGTGCATACTCTTTGATCCAGAAATACCACTACTTGGTCTGTACCCCAAAGAGATCAAAGGAAAAGGAAAAGGACCTATATGTACAACATAGTTACACTAGTTCTTTTTGTGGTGGCAAAGAATTGGACATTGAGGGAAGACCCATTAATTGGAAATGGCTGAACAAGTTGTGTTATATGATTGTGTTTGTATACTATTGTGATACAAGAAATGACAAGCAGGATCTTTCAGAAAAACCTGGACTCACATTAACTGATGCAAAGTGAAATGAGCAGAACTAGGAGAACATTGTACACAGTAACAATATTCTACAACGATTAACTGTGAATGACTTAGCTGTCCTTAGCAATACAATGATCCAAGACAATGTCAAAGGGCTTATGATGAAAAATGATATCCATCTCCAGAGAAAGAACTGATGAAGTCTGCATGAAGTTTGAAGCATACTTTTCAAACTTTCTTTAATTTTTCTTGAGAGTTTTTTGGGTCTGTTTCTTTTGCAACATGGCTAATATGTAAATATGTTTTGTATGATTTCAAATGTATAATCTATATCAAATTGCTTGCTTTCTCAAAGAGGGGGAGGAGCTGGAGGGAGGGAGAGAATTTGAAATTCAAAAATTTTTGAATGAATATTAATTTTTACATGTAATTGTGAAATATTTAATGAAATAAAAATATATTAGGAAAAATAGTTTTTTAAGTTTAAAAAATTCAGGCTAAGAAACCCTGACCTAAAGCTACTCCTTAGTTTTACAAATAATAATAATAATAATAACAAGTAGTGAATGGGCTCATTACCTTTCTCCTGAAACTGCCACCACTCCCACCTTCCCTATTACTGTAGAAGACACCACCACCCTCTCAGTCCATCAGGATCACAATCTAGGAGTTATTCTGGACTCCTCACTATCTCTCAACACCCTCCCCTCAAACACACACATCCAATTTGTTTGCCACAGCCTTTCGATTTCACCTTTGCAACATCTCTCAAATATGCCACCTTCTCTCTTGTAACACTGCCACCTCTAAAGTAGGCACATCATCCCTCACCCATATTATGGCAAAAGCTTTCTGGTGGGTCTGTCTGCCTCAATTTTCTCCCCTTGCTAGCCCATTCTCCAGCCACTTAAGTGATTTTCCTAAAGCACAGGTATAATCACATCACATACACAATCCCCCATTACTGGATAAACTCTACTGGTTCCTTATTGCTTTCAAAATCAAATACATAATGTTTTGTTTGCCCTTCAAAGCCCTTCATAACCTAGATCCTGCCTACCTTTCCAATATCCTAACTCCTTATTCCTCTACATCTACTCTTTGCTCTAGTGACACTGGCCTCCTGGCTGTTCCATGAAATAAACACTCCATCTCTGAGCTTCAGGCATACTCTTTTTTTTTTTGCCCTTTTATTGCCCTTTGAGCATAATTCCAAATTGCTCTCCAGAATGGTTGGATCAGTTCACAACTCCACTAACAATGCATTAGTGTCCTTGCTCACTCTGACTTCAAATCTGGCTTCCTTTAAATACCAACTAAAATCCAATCTTTTACTGGTAGCCTTCCCCCATCCTTCTTAAATCTAGGGCCTTCTCTCTGTTAATTGTCTCCCTTTTATCCTGTGTATAAATTGCTTTGTATATATTTGCTCGCATATTATCTCCTCCATTAGATTGTAAGTTCCTTGACAGCAAGGACTGTCTTTTGCCCTTTTTTGGTATCCTAAGTGTTTAGCACAGTGCCTGGCACATAGTGGGTACTTAATAAATATTGATTGATAGAAAATAGCTAATATTTAAATAGCACTTGAAGGTTTTCAAAGCATTTTATAAAAGTTATCTCATTTTAGACTTTCAACAATCCCAGGAGGTAGGTACTATTATTATTCTCATTTTACAGATGGTGAAACAGAAGCAAACAGGGTTAAGTGACTTGCCCAGGGTCACACAATTAGCAAGTGTTGGAGGCTGGATTTGAAGTCAGCTCTTCCTGACTCCAGGTTTAGCACTCTACCAACTGTACCACCTAACTACCTCATTTCTCAAGTGATGAAAAGGAAGCCCAGAGAGGTTAAGTGACCTACCCAAAGTCACACAGAGAGTCACTAGCAGAGCCAGGGCCATTTAAGTTTCATTTGGATGCTTTATTAAAATATTTTAAGAATTTTTTTTTGTTAAAGATACAAGTACTGTCTTTCAGAAAGCAAGCATGTCAGGGCATGACAATATTGTTAGTTTTTCTTTGGTTTCCTCTCTCTGTCTCTGTCTCTGTATCTGCCTGTCTCTCTCTCTCTCTCTCTCTCTCTCTCTCTCTCTCTCTCTCTGTGTGTCTCTGTGTCTCTGTCTCTGTCTCTGTCTCTGTGTTTCTCTCTCTCTCTCTCTCTCTCTCTCTCTCTCTCTCTCTCTCTCTCTCTCTCCCCCCTTTCAACACACATACACAGTCATTCAACAACACTTCCATTTTCCCAATTCAGCTTACTGATACTACCTCACTTGAAGATTTAATGATATTTTAATGCAGGGCCTCAATCTTTCTTGTGTGTGCCATGGATCTCTTTGGCAATCTGGACTCCTTTTCAGAAAAATGTTTTCACATGCATAAAATAAAATATACACAATATCAAAGGAAACCAATTATATTGAAATGCAATTATCAATTTCTTTAAAGCTGACAGAATCTAGCTTTAACATCCCTGAATATGACTCCAGAGGGAAAGGGATATGATAATTCCTTAACCCAAAAGTTGAAGTTAAAATGCTAGAATTTCAGGCACAAGATTGGGAAAAGTATTTTGGCCAGCCATGCCACATAGGTGACAAGCTATTTCACCTATGGGTAAGACTTGCCCTGCCTAGATTCCCAATTTAATATCAGAGGGTAAGTTGGAACAAGAGCCAAATGATGGTTGGCTTCCTATGGGATACTCTGGGCTTTTTTATTATTGATTTCTGATTGAAATGAATGATAACTTTAATATTTAGAAGTTACATTCTGAAATTCCTTTTGCTTGTTCACCGTTAGTGCTCTCAGTATGATGAGTCGAAGAGTCAGCCTCGAGGAGCCTTTTCAAGATACAGCATCTCATCTTATCACTCGATGACTCAAGAACAGGCACATGATGACTTACACATTGCTTCTGTCATAACAGATCACACACGAGCCAAAAGTCTTCAATTATATGAAGAGATGTTGGATAAGTGATGGTGAGCAGCTTTTCGCTGTTTCTTCTGGGGATTAAAAATAAAAGAAGCAGCAATGGGCTGGGTTGCAGCAAAAGAAATTTGAACTAGACATGGGTAAGAACTTACCATCTGTAAAAATGGCAAGAAACTGAAAGTCACCATCCAGTGAGATTGTGGGGCACTGGTCACCAAGCTTTGTGTGCAACAAAATATTTCTCATTTGTCAGAAGGCTTATGGGGGTGAGAGGGTGGACAGCCAAGACCCAGTCCAAAACAGGCGTAGTTGTCATTTTGCCTCTTCCCTATTACCAGTCTCATCAAACTTTTCAAAGGAGGAACACGTTAAAAAGCAGTCAGCTTAATTATCAGGTACTATTTATCAATAGATTTTTTTCTACTGGTTTGGGATCCCTATTGTGGAGTAGTTTTCTCTGGAGGTAGATAGCTAGTTTTCCAGGGTAGTTAAAATTTAGCTCTTCCTGAAAAAAAAACGGGTGAACTAGAAAACCTTTTGATGTCCTTCAAGCTCCTCAAAGTCTGATTCTCTCATAGTGTTCTCATGAAGAACCCTGGAATGTTCTATGTTCTAGTCCTTGCTCTATTCCTATCTAGCTATGTGACTCTGGGCAAGTTATTTCATTTCCACAGGTATTTCAAGCTCAACATGTCCAAAATAGAACTCATTATTTTTGTCCCCAAACTCATCCCTCTTCTTAGCTTTCACCACCATCCTTCCAGTCAACACCTCATTCTCTCTTACCTCATATATCCAATCCTGATTCTATCATTTCTACATCTTTCATGTCTTTCCCTTTCCCTCTACTCCCATGGCTACCACCCTAGTTCAGGCTCTCATCACCTATTACCTGGCCTATTATAGTGGCTTCCTAATTGGTTTCCCTACCTCATATTTCCCTTCTCTAGTCCATCATCAACACAACTGCCAACGTGATTTCTTTAAAGTTATACTTTATCATGTTTGATCATGTCACTTAATTATGCAATAAATTCCAGTGGTTCCTGATCATAAATGCATAGAGTATGGGGCCATATTCTGTGCTTGCTTAGCTCCCTATGGCATTTTATAATCAAATATAAACTCCCCTACTTAACTTTTAAAGCCCTTCACAACCTGACCTCAATCTATTTTACCAAACTCATTGTGCATGTGACCCCATTCCCAAAGTCCATTGATAGGGGACTGTCTCCTGATTGGCGGAGATGAATGCTCTGCTCTTGCATGAGTGGTGGGGCACAGATTGAGAGACTAGGAGAAAGGAGAGCTCTTCAGTCTTCTTTGAGTTTTTTTTTTCAAGCTGAGTATCTTTGGGCATTGTAGTCACGTTGGGCACTTCTGGCTTCTAGGTTTGAGAGAGAAGATGGAAGATGCCAACCCTCACTTCAGGTTGTTGAAAGAAAAGATTCTAGGAGGAAACTGACATGATGAAGACTGCCAGCTCCTCTCATGTCAGCTTCTTTCCTAGGGTCTTTTCTTTCAAGGAAGTGAAATGGGTTTGGCCAGAAGTGACCAAGGAGACTCAGCTCAAAGGGCTCTCCTCTCTCCCAGTCTCTCAAACTCCATCCCTCATGCAGATGCAGGGCATTCATGTTCACCAATCAGGAAACAGTCTCATACCAGTGGGCTTTGGGACTGGGATTACATACATTACCACCCTTCTCAAATTCCAGTCAGATTGGTCCTTTTGCTGTTCCTTACACATGGCACTCCATCCCCCCATCTCAGCAGTTTATCATTGGCAGTTGCCTTTGTTTAGAATGCACTCCTTCATCTCTACCTCTTAGAATCTCTTGTTTCCTTCAAATCTCAGCTCATGTCACCTTCTACTTGAAACCTTTCCTAAGCTCCCCCCCCACCCAGCGGCTAGTGCCCATCCCCAAATTATCTTGTGTTTATTTTGTATGTTATTTTGTATGCACATACAACTCTCTAAGATAGTAAGCTGCAGATAAGGCACCAGTTTGAATCCCTGGAGTGAGTTTCTTATAACTGTGAAAGCACAGGTTATATATACATATACATATGTACGTACATGTATTGTGTGCATGCATATATGTATATACATATTTACACATACGTTGTATATTCTTGTACATGTACATGTTACCTTCCTGGTGGAATGTAAGCTCCTTGAGATCAGGGACTGTTTCATTTTTGTCTTTGGATCTCTGGCTCCTAGCCCACATGCAATAGATGATTATTAAAGTTCTTATTAATTGATTAATTCCTGGGCTTCCATTTCCTCTTCTATAAAATTTGAATTAAAGGATCTCTAAGACTGCTTTGTTAAATGAACTAAATGGCATTGTCATTACATCTCTATAATTATCCTCTCTGGAATTTAAAAAAAAATAAATTCTCCAGCTGTTTGAATGTCTCAAGAGATAGAGTTTCCACCCATTCAGATGGACCATAGTAACTAATCATCGGAAGCTAAGAGGTATTTGAAAATGATCATTGAGCGTAGCCATATGTTTGCCTTTTGATGCTACTTACCTCTTGTTTAATGGAAATAATTGGATCCCATTGCAAAACAGGATTCTTTAGTCATTATGTAGTTAAAATGAATTTTAACTTCAGGTGAATCTAACTTGCTAAAAACCAGCTACCACTGCAGCACAAAAATGGAGTCTCTATTTTTAGCGCAACCTAACTTTCTAGTAGCTGATGTTTGGTCTCCAAACTGCATTGCAAGGGAGAAAAATTCTGAAAAGGACTACAATAGGCCAGAAGATTCTAGGACCTTGTTTATCTAGACTCCCTAGAAATCAGGATTGCAATGAGATTTAATTCCCTATCCTCAGCCAGGGTTAGAACTTTATCAGGCCTGTGCAAGGGCTGAGTGCTGCTAGTTCAAGAAGGAAATACTCTAAATGATTTGGTAAATGCTAAATGGAAAGCCTTGGATATCTGACATGAAATTCAAAAAGTAATAGCAGCAGTAATGCAAAAAGGAACTTGGGTGTCTTCCGGGAGGGCATGTTAGGCTAAGTGAAAGATCGCAACAGTTTCAGCAGCTGAAACCCTGAACCACTTTCACAGAGCCAAAGTCCTGCCATCTTAGAGACACTAATGGAGCCCAGATGGGAGTGATTTCTTTGCTTCATCATGGAAAAAGGCAAGCCACACGTCGATGTATTTGCTTCTTTTTGTTATGATCAAAAACGGTTCCACAGATAAGTGTCCTGTCATTACACGTAAAAATAGTTTTAAATCTTTTTTTTTTGCTTGCAGACATTCTGTCTTCAAGCACCTATGGAGCTTGAGCTAAACATTCTGTGCTCTTTCCAGTAATCAGGGTTCAATCCAGTCAAACACAAGGTTGGCTCAAAAATGGCAATTCAATTTGGCTCCATCTATATAAATTGAACCTAAATTTCCATAATAAAGAATGCATTCTGCAGAACGGAATGGGGGTGGGAGAGCAGGGAAGGAAATAGCTTTCCCTTTAATGAAAAAATTATGAGCCTCTTAAATGGAGCTTAAAACAAGTGATCTGAATTAGGTTTTAGTTGTGACCTCAGGTATTTCAGTTCATAGGGTCTTCTATAAAAAGGAAAAAGTTATTTGGCAAAAACTTCATTGAGACATTATTTGGCTTAAACTTTCCTGAAAGGCTAAAACACATTCTTCAGGTCAAGCTTTTCCTTGAAAGGCAGTTAGAGGTCTATAATAAAGAACATTCATCTCTTCCAGGAGTCTCTTATGAAGCAAATTTTCATTTCAAAACATCACTGATCCTCTGAAAAGCAAATGAAGAAACAATTCACCCAACCAGCACTCAGCTATCCCAGGACCACAATGCTCTAGAACATAATTGAGAACCAGGAAATAAGAAACAATCTCCAAGCAGCCGAATTAGAACGATGTTAAGAGGTCCCAGGCTCATTGTTCTAGGAAAGTTTCTCATATCCTCAGTCCATGCAAAAACACTCTTACTTTACACACAAATGTAACAAATGTAGTTATATGTGCTCTGAGTCTACAGGAGATTAAAAGCAGAAATTTAGAAAGGGACTAGGGACAGGGTCTAGGAAGGAAGCAAATAGGTGCTCTATGTTAAAAGTAAGCACATTGCACACAGCTGCCAAAGTGATGTTACTGGAACAGATCTATCCGAGTCAGTGTTACACTCTCCCTTATGATGTCATTAGAAGGACTAGGATTTACAGATACCTCAAAGGATTACATTGTGTCAATGGATGCAATCTTTTTTTTCCTTACCATAAAGCAACGAAAATGGAGATAGGATTTTAAAGGAAAATGATAAGATTTTTGTATCAAGTTTATGTGCCTATTTGATTGGTGAGAAGTTCAGCAGAAGAGAGCCTATCCCTTGTTTGGCTGGTTCACAGGGTTTGTGAGGGGGAGTAATATGAAATAAATCTGGAAAGGTAGGGAGCAGAAGGGAGGGGAATAAGTATTTATTTAAGTGCCTCCTAGCGCACTTATAAAGTGTTCCAGGCACTCTGCTAAGAGCTTTTTACAAATATCTCATTTGATCCTCATAATAACTCTTCAAGGAAGGTGCTATTGTTATCATCGCTTTATAGTTGAGAAAACTGAGGCAGACAGAAGTTAAAGCTTAGGGTCACACAGCTAGTAAAAATGTCTGAGGCTGGATAAGAACTCAGGTCTTCCTGACTCTAAGCCCAGAACTCTATCCACTATGCCACCTAACTATCCCACTGGATAGATTCAAGATGGATTTTTAAGGGCTTTAAATGCCAAACAAAAGAATTTGTGTTTGATCTCAGAATAGATAGGAAGCTAGCAGAGGTTACTAAGTAGAAGGGTTATTAAGAGTTGCAGGAATGGGTAAGATCCCCTGTCTCCACTTCTACCAGATGTTCAGTTTTCAACATCCCTAAATCTATTAGGCTGCCAGGATTCCGGGGATCTTTTGGCATTGATCTTAGCATACCAGTAAAGCTGAAGCCACAGAATAGCTACATATTTTTGTTCTAGAAAGAGAAATACGCAAAGAGTATCTCAGAATATAGATTATCAAAGTAATTCTTAGCTCAGTAATAAGTATGTTAACCTAATGTAAGTTGAAATACCAAGCATTTGGTTCATGGATGACCAGGGAATCCTTAGCTCAACAAGCCTAATTAATAATAATAACAATAACAGCAAATCTGTCAATGCTGAGTTCTACATAATAAAAATATAATCCATAATAATAATCCAAAACAAAAAAGATACTCTATTATTCCTATGTAAAGAATGGTCCCAGAATACCCTTCCTTATCCAGTTAGGTATTTTTGGATGATGATCTCCTAGAAAGAGAGCAAAAAAGATACAGAACAGAAGGGTTGACAAGCCAGGCTTCCACCACTCACCTCTGCTCCAGTTCAGAGGTCATCAAGCAAGGTCAAGAGGGAGCAAAGTCAGAGAGGAGCAGAGACACTGGTTTCTCATTCCAATTTTAAGTACACAAGGAAAAGAGTGAATGAAAGAACAGAGCCAATGGTTTCTTGCTCCCTAAGAAGGTTACCAGCAAGAGAGGAGATTAGAAGAAAGAAAGTGAAGGGCCCACATCATAGAAACTTTGGTACTAATTCTAGTCAACAAATCACACAATCAATTGTGTACTCACTTTCAGCTCTACTTCCCTGGAAGTGATGTAGTGTCTATCCATACTGGAAAGCTCTGCCGGCTTTACAAAAGATTCTGATCCCCATTAAATAAATCCATTTTCCTCCTTAGGGTCCACAATATAGAATCAAAAGAGCCCTTCCCTATGTCCATGATAGGAAGCCAATACTTCAATCCATGATACCCCAGACTTCAGTGACTCAACTTAAAAATATTCTCTTGTACATACTTTGAATATGTTTTATATTTACTTACATATGAACACAAAGCTTTCTTGATATTATATCAGGTGAAAGGTTGTCCCTTCTTTATCTTTTTATCATCAGCACCTACCTAGCATGGCTCCCAGAGCATAGTAGGTGCTTAATAAATGCTTGCTGATGGATTAATTTCTTCATTGTTATTGACAACAGCAAGAAGTGATAGTTAACTCTAAGAAAAAAATCCAGCTACAAGACTTGGGCAGAGCCAAGATGGCAGAGGGAAAGCAGTGACTGTCTTGAGCTCTCTCCCAAAGCCTTCCAAATACCTAAAAAAATGGCTCTAAACAAATTCTAAAGCAGCAGAACCCACAAAAAGACCGAGTGAAACAAATTTCCAGCCAAAGACAGACTGGATGGTTGAGCGGAAAGGTATATCGCGCCGGGCAGGGAGAGGAGCACAGTTAGGCATGGGCGTGCAGGCCACAGCAAAGCTGGAGCAGGCCTCAGAGGACTGAATCGTGGGCAGCTGTGGTGATTTCCAGACTTCTCAACCCCTGAATGCCAAAGACAACTTGGAAGGTCAGTGGGAAAAGTCTGTGACTGCTGTGAGAGAGGAGCTAGGTCTCAGCTGCAAGTCTCGAGCGCGGCCCAGGGCCACGGCTTTTTCCTGAGCTTCCAGCCCACAGACTGAGGGGAATTGAGTGGCTGATCAGAGGGGGATTGCAAGGATCTCTTTGCCAGTGCTGAGGCAGGAATCTCTTGTTTTACCTGTGCTTAGATCTGGGTCACAGTTGTGAGGAGAAATGCTGGTGAGGTGGAACTTGTTATGGTGATGGAGAGAAAAACACCTCGCCCCTTATCATACCACCTTGGAAGAACTGAAAATTTACAGGTCCCTAGAAGTACCTCTGAAAACAGCTGTACAAACCCCCAAATCTTGGGACAGTACACTCTTCATATTGGAAGCAGACTTTTACCTTAACAAAGAGGTTAAAACTCAAATAATTGGCCAGGATCATGAGTAAGCAGCGCAAAAAGAGTCAGACTATATAATCTTACTTTGGTGACAAAGAAGATCAAAACATACAACCAGAAGACGACAACAAAACCAAAGCTCCTACATCCAAAGCCTCTAAGAAAAATATGAATCAGTCCCAGGCCTTGGAAGAGCTCAAAAGGGATTTTGAGAAGCAAGTAAGAGAAGTAGAGGAAAAACTGAGAGTGATGCAAGAAAATCATGAAAAGCAAGTCAACAGCTTGCTAAAGGAGACCCAAAAAAGTACTGAAGAAAATAACACCTTAAAAAGTAGCCTAACCCAAATGGCAAAAAAGATCCAAAAAGCCAATGAGGAGAAGAATGCCCTAAAAAGCAAAATTGGTCAAATGGAAAAGGAAGTCCAAAAGCTTACTGAAGAAAATACTTCCTTAAAAATTAGAATAGAGCAATTGGAAGCTAGTGACTTTATGAGAAATCAAGACACTGTAAAACAAATCCAAAAGAATGAAAAATTAGAAAACAATGTGAAATATCTCATTGGAAAAACAACTGACCTGGAAAATAGATCCAGGAGAGAGAATTTAAAAATTATTAGACTATCTGAAAGCCATGATAAAAAAAAAGAGCCTAGACATCATCTTTCAAGAAACTATCAAGAAAAACTGTCCTGATATTTTAGAACCAGAGGGCAAAATAGAAATTGAAAGAATCCACCAATCTCCTCCTGAAAGAGATCCTCAAAGGAAAACTTCTGGGATTATTGTAGCCAAATTCCAGAGTTCCCAGGTCAAGGAGAAAATATTACAAACAGCCAGAAGAAACAATTCAAGTATTGTGGAAACACAATCAGGATAACACAAGATTTAGCTGCTTCTACATTAAGGTATCGCAGGGCATGTAATATAATGTTCCAGGGAGCAAAGGATATAGGATAACAACCAAGAATCACCTACCCAGCAAAACTGAGTATAATCCTGCAGGGGAAAAAATGGTCATTCAGTAAAATAGAGGACTTTCAAGCATTCTTGATGAAAAGATCAGAGTTGAGTAGAAAATTTGATTTTCAAATACAAGACTCGAGTGGAACATGAAGAGGTAAACAGGAAAGAGAAAATCATAAGAGACTTATTAAGGTTGAACTGTTCACATTCCTGCATGAAAAGATGATATTTGTAACTCATGAGACCTTTGTCAGTATTACGGTAGTTGGAGGGAAAAAATTATATGTCTGTATATATAGATATAGATAGATAGACAGAGGGCACAGAGTGAGTTGAAAATGAAGGGGTCATATCTGCAGAATAAAACTAAGGGGTGAGAGAGGAATATACTAGGAGAAGGAGAAAAGGAGAGATAGAACGGGGTAAACTATCCCACAAAAAAAAAAACAACAGAAAAGAAAAGACTCTTACAGTGGAGGGGAAACGGGGGAAGGTGAGAGGGAATGAGTGAATCTTATTCTCATAGGATTTGACTTAAGGAGGAAATAACATACACACTCAATTGGATGTGGAAATCTGTCTTACCCTACAGGAAAATGGGGGGGAAGGGGACAAGAGAGTAGGGGAATGCTAGACAGGAGGTCAGATTGGGAAAGGGAGTAATCAGAAGCAAATACTTCTGAGGAGGAACAGGGTCAATAGAAAGAATAGAATAAATGGGTGGGCAGGATAGGATTAAGGGAAATAGAGTTAGTTTTTCACAGCATGTCTACTATGGAAGTGTTTTGCATAACTGCACATATATAACCTATATTTAGTTGCTTGCCTTATCAATGAGGGTGGATGGGGAGGGAGGAAGGGAGAAAATTTGGAACCCAAAGTTTTAAAAACACATGTTTAAAAAAAATGTTTTCACATGCAATTGGAAAATAAGAAATACAGGAAATGGGGCACAGAAATCCATCTTGCCCTACAGGAAAATTGAAGGGGAAGGGGATAAGAGAATGGGGGGAGAGATAGAAGGGAAGGCAGACTAGGGGAAGGGGTATTTAGAAATGCATGCCATCTTGGGGTAGGGGGAGGGGAGAGACGGGGTGAAAATTTGGAACTCAAAATCTTGTGGAAGTAAATGTTGAAAACAAAAAAAAAATTATAAACTAAAAAAAAAAGTATATAAAAAAGGAAAAAAAGAAAAAGAAAAATCCCCAGAACTAGATGGATTCACAACTAAATTCTACCTAGTATTTGAAGAACAACAAATTCACATACTAGATAAACTATTTAGAAAAATAGGCAAAGACGGAGTCCTATCAATTCCTCTTATGACAAGAATATGGTGCTGATATTTAAACCAGGAAGAGCAAAAACAGAAAAAGAAAACTATGGAACAATTTCTCTGATAAATATTAATCTAAAAATTTTAAATAAAATACTAACAAGGAAATTATAGCAATAAATCACAAAGATCATATGCTATGACCAGTTGGCATTTATACCAGGAATACAGGACTGATTCAATATTAGGAGAACTACCTGCATAACTGATCACATCAGTAACAAAAACAAGAAAAATCATGATTCAATAGATGAAAAAGCTTTTGACAAAATATAAGAATTAGTTATATTAAAACACTCCAAAGCATAGAAACAAAGAGAATTTCCCTTAAAATGATAAATAGTGTCTTTCTAAAGCAATCAGCAAGCATTATCTGTAGTGGGGATAAACTAGAAGTCTTCCCAATAAGATCAGGGATGAAGCAAGGATGCCCATTATCACCGCTTTTATTCAATATTGTTCTGGAAATGCTATAGCAATAGGATAAGAAAAAGAAATTAAAGGAATTAGAATAGGCAATAAGGAAATAAAACTATCACTCTGCAGACAATATGATGGTACATTTAAAGAATCTTAGAGAATCAATTAAAATTAGTTTAAATAATTGACAACTTCAGCAAAGTTGAAGGATATAAAATAAACCTACATAAATCATCAGCACTTCTACATATTACCAATGAAGTCCAGCAGGAAGAGATAGAAAGAGAAATTCCTTTTAAAATAACTGCAGAGAATATAAAATATTTGGGAGTCTACCTGCCAAGACAAACCCAGGAATGATATGAAAACAATTACAAAACACTTTTCACATAAAGTCATATCTAAATAATTGGATACATATGAATTGCTCATTGGTAGGCCAAGTCAAAATAATAAAAAATGACAAGTCTACCTAAATTAATTTACTTATTCAGTGCCGTACTAATCAAATTACCAAAAAATTATTTTACAGAGCTAGAAAAAATAACAACATAATTCATTTGGAAGAACAAAATGGCCAAGAATATTTAGGGAATCAATGAAAAAAAATGTGAAGGAAGGTAGTTTGGTAGTACCAGATTTCAAACTGTATTACAAAGTGGTAATCTTCAAAACAGTCTGGTACTGGCTAAGAAATAGGGTGGTAGATCAGGGGAATAGACTAAATCTACAATGCACAGTAGTAAATGACCATAGTAATCTACTGTGTGATAAATACAAAGATCTAAGATCTTAGGACCAGAAATAACTATTTGACAAAATTGCTGGGGAAACCAGAAAGGAATTTGGCAGAAACTAAGTATAGACCAATATTTCACACCATATACCAAGACAAGGTCAAAATGGATACATAATTTAGACATGAAGGGTGATATCATAAGCAATGGAATATTTTACCTGTCAGATTTATGGCTAATGGAAGAATTTATGATTAAACAAGAGATAGAGAGCATTACAGCATGTAAAATGGATAATTTTGATTACATCAAAATCAAAAAGGATTTGCACAAATAAAACCAATGAAGTCAGGGAAACTGGGGGGAAATATTTACAGCAAATCTCTCAGATTAAGGTCTAACTTCTCAAATACATAGAAAACTGAATCAAATTTATGAGATTATGAGTCATTCCCCTATTAATAAATGGTCAAAAGATATGAACAGGCACTTTTCAGAAGAAGAAATCAAAGCTATAGTCACATGGAAAAATGCTCTAAATCACTATTCATTAGAAAAATGCAAATTAAAACAACTCTGAGGTACCACCTCATACCTATCAAAGATTGACTAATGTAACAGAAAAAAAATGGGATGTTAATGCACTGTGGGTGAAGTCATGAACTGATTCAACCATTCTGGAGAGCAGTTTGGAACTATTTCCAAAGGGCTATAGAATTGTGCGTATCTTTTGACCCAGCAATATCACTGCTAGGTCTGTACCCCAAAGAGATCAAAGGGAAAGGACCACAGCTCTTTTTGCAGTATCAAAGAATTGAAAATTCAGGGGATGCCCATCAATTCAGGAATGGCTGAACAAGTTGTGTTATGTGATTGTGTCGGGATGCTATTAAGAAATAACAACCAGAGGGGCAGCTAGGTGGTGCAGTAGATAGAGTACTGACCCTGAAGTCAGGAGGACTGAGTTTAAATTCCACCTCAGACCAAACACTTGACACTTACTAGCTGTGTGACCCTGGGCAAGTCACTTAACCCCAATTGCCTAAAAATAAAAAAAATTTTTTTAAAAAGAAATAACAAGCAGAATGCTTTCAGAAAAACCTGGAAAGAACTGATGCAAAGTGAAATGAGCAGAACCAAAAGAACACTGCACACAGTAACAGCAATACTGTATGATGATCAATTGTGACTGACTTAGCTATTCTCAGCAATATAATGATCTAAGACAATTCCAAAGGATTTGTGATGAAAAATGCTATCCATCTCTAAAGAAATAACTGGTGGAGTCTGAATGCAGATTCAATCATGTTTTGTTTCTTTTTACTCTTTAAAATTATTTTTGGGTTTTTTTTTGGGTTTTCTTTTTGTGTTTTCTTTTGCAACATGACCAATATGGAAATATGTTTTGCATGACTACATATGTATAATCTATATCATATTGCTTATCTTCTCAAGGACAAGACAACATGGAAGGGAGAGAATTTGGAACTCAAATTTTTAAAAAACAAATATTAAAAATTTTTATTTATATGTAGCCGAGAAAAATAAAATTAAATGGGGGAAAAATAAAGTGATAGCTAATAGAAAAGAGGTCGAAACAGTATAAAAAGAAAACATAAAAGTTCAGAAAGTACAGCAATCTAGTATAGGGACAAACACTCTACATAACTCAATAATCCCTCAGAGAATCACTGGATTAGAACATAGCTGAATAAGTGATGTTCATAATGATGACCCTAAGTCAGAAAGAAGAGGTTAAGTTAGGCTGAATATCCTCTGTCTATGAAAGGAAAGAAATGTGTAATTTGAGAAAAAACTTCTTTTCAAAATAATTAATTTAAAATAGAGGCAATAAAGATTTAAGCTTTAGTTATCTGGAAAATTGACTTATGAAATACTTTCAAAGACAGATCTCTTAGGTTTTAATGCATATTTTTGTCAAGTTCAATCAACAAACATTTAAGTTCTTAGGACCAGGTATTATACTAAGTGATGGGAATACAAATATAAAGAGAAAGACATCCCCTGCCCTCAAAAAGCTTACATTCTAGTGGGGAAAGATAACACATAAATAGAGAGCCAAAAATCAGAAGAAGTGAAGGTGAAGGTGCCTGGTATGGGAGGCATGAAAGAGACCAGTCAGTAATGCAGCCTGGAGAATAATGAAGATAGAATTGGCCTGGGCCTCTTCTTTAAAATGGAGGTTCTGGGAGTAATCAGGCAATCAGAGAGAGCCCTGCAAGCAGAGTTAGTTCCAATTTGAGAGTTAGTTCTGGGTTGAAATGAGCTTCCTGAGCAAAGAGGTCTCTGTGGCATGGTTAAAGAATATCCCATAGAGAGTCAAGAGTGCAGACTGGAGAAGAATTCAAAGTTTATGTGCAATAATTCTGATGAATTCTTCCCATGGATACACATAGATGCCTTTATTTTCAATTCCAATTGAAGCCAAAAGGTAGTTCTTTTCTGAGAACTTTCTGAAGAGAAGGTAATATCAAAAGGAGGGTGAAAAAAAGAGTTTTAAAAGATTGTTTCCTGTCACCCTGGTTTTTGGCTAATTTTTTTTAGCAGTTGTGTCTGTTACCAGATGGATCCATGTCCTATAGCAAAAAGCCAAGGAGGGGATAAAGAACTATCCTGCGTTTCCACATTAATGTAGATCCCAATAACTGCTCAGAGCCTGAACCTAACAATTCAGGTCAACAGTGCAACAAATATTTATTAAGCAGCTTATAAGTATAGAGTACGAGGTTACAGGTTTGTGGGGGTAGGAGAGTAAGGGAGGGAGATATAAAGTTTAGAGATAACTCAGTCACAGGTATCATGGTGATAACAGAGAAATGGAGGGGATGGGGAAAGGTAAAGGGATCTTACTTACAGGGATACATCAAGAAACTGTGATTTCCATTGCTATAGGAATTTCAGGTGTGGGAACTCCCTCCAATGAGGCAGACGCAATATAAGGCTTTTGGTCTTAATTAATTATCTGAGGCTTAGAGAAGTTAAGGAACTTGTCCATAGTCACACAGCTATTTAAGTGTGAGATTTGAGTTAATAAGATGCAGCATTGAACCTTTCCTCACTTGAGTTCCAAGATTATTTCCGCTATGCCACAATGCCTTTCTCTATACAATACAAAATAACACATGATGTATGTATACAAAAAATATACATTAGGAACTGGGGCATGGGGGTGTTTGGAACAAAGAAAAATTCATGATTTTTTTTTGGTGAGGCATTCAGGGTTAAGTGACTTGCCTAGGGTCACACAGCTAGTACTTGTCAAGTGTCTGAGACCTTGATTTGAACTCAGGTCTTTCTGACTCCAGAGCTGGTCCTCTATCCACTGTATCACCTAGGCATTCATTGAGCAAGGTTTAGATCCTTTCAGAGTATAGAACCCTTCATTAATTTACCCCTATGTTTCTCATTTCTCCCAGACAAAATATCAAAAGTTATAGTCAGCTTTAGGTTATCTATGTACAAATTATATCATCCTTCTTGTGAATTATACATGGGCAATTTTTATTCTTAGACTTGGTTTCCCTCACCATCCAGCTGTTCTATTTTCAGGAAATACAAATTTCAACATGGATGCGCATAATCCATCCCAAAGCCAAACATAAAAATTTTTTTGGGGGGGAGTATCTGATACTTTGAATTAGACCCGGGTTCAAATCCTGCATTTAATACCATATAATAATAGCTATAATAACCATATAATAATAGAAATAATAACCATATAATAATAGAAAAATCACTTTAATCTCTTACCCTGTTTCTTCATCTCCAAAATGAACATAATATGTCTACTACCTGTTTCACAGGGTATAAAACTTTATGCCATATAAATGTATTATGAGATGTTTATAAAAAGTAGCATGGAATTATGCAGAATCACAACCCAAATCAATATCCAAATATTACCTAATTGATGGACTACTAACCTAACTCTAGTTTATTTATGTTAGGAAAATGACAACTCTTAAGCACATTTGGAATAACATAAGAAAATGGAAAACATAACCTTGGTGATAAGCAGGTGAGATAAAACCTTGCTCTATTTGCCCCAGGGTATAATTTGACCCTCTATATCCAAGCCCATGCAAAGTGAATGACAAATAGTTCCTGTTTTCTCTGCAAATTGTCCAAAGTTGTGGCAACAAATGCAAAGGTTCAACCCTTCAAATCCAGACCATCTCAATACTGGATTGCAGGGGCTGAAATCAAACAATTAAAAGAATGTGGCATACTTGAAGGGAAGAAAAAAGAGTTTTACAGTATATGATTATTTATTTATTTTATTAATTAGTTTGATCTCAAGGGGGAAATCAGTAAAGTAAATTAAGAAAAATCTTTCAAAAGTTTTTTAATCTAATCATTTATTTCCCCTGTTCCTGACTCTTTAATTCTCTTGATAGTTCAGTTTGCAATGATTCATAATGCTTTCTTTTATTTCTATTTAATTCCATTTTCAAAACCGACAACTTTGACATCAAAGTTATCTTGCAAAGAAGATAGCATGATTTGCTTGTGATTTTAACTTTAACGTTCACTTTATTCAGCTTCCTCAGCCCTCTTAGGAATTCTTTAGCTTCAAAAGCAAGCTAACTACTTGTCTCCTTATACATTCCAGCAGCATTTTATCAGCACTGAACTCGAATAGTATAGCTATCAGTAGGACTAAGATGGATAGATGGATAAATTCGTCCTTACTGAAATACATGCCATCTCTACTCCTCAACCACCCTTCCCCCCCAAAACAAAGGACAGGTAGGAAGTAGCATCATAATAACACATGCACAATAGAGAAGTCAATAATTGTGCAGGACTTCTCATCCCTAAAAAAATATTCCTAGAGAGGCAGATAATCTTACAGGAAAGAAAACAGAGCAACATGTCAGTTCTTAAAGGTTTAAGAAGGAAAAGGGAGCCATGGTATCTGAGAATAAGGGTCTATAGCTACCCAAATTCTACATATGCCTATGAATCACAAATGATGGCAGTAATGTTCATAATACTGGATATATTTCAAGGAAAGGAACTATTTACAGAAAGAGGCCCCTTGCAATAAATGAAAAGAAAAAACACCTTTCAAACCCTTGGACGTTTTCATTAAGTCCTGCCAACTGTCCCCACCATCTCTGCATTAGTAATTTTAATCCATACTAAAGTGAGATTGCTTGTAAAATATTTTTAAGGAAAGGAAATGAAACAATGTTATTGTCTTCATAAAATACTAAAAATATTCACGTACTTTCCCATATAAGTTTCATATTTTGTTTCCCCTTCGGCAAAAAGTCACTGGGGAAGAACTTGTTCCTTTTATATATTTGATCATAACCTGTGATTTCATCTGTGTATGGAGCTGCTAGTGTAGAAAACTCACTAAATTAATGGAAACTCACCTTTGTGATAAAAATGATCACAACTGGGAGGGGTCCATTGTTTAGGTATTGTGGTCAATCACTGAATTAATGACACAAAGATAACTATCTGCAGATTGTATTGACACTCAGAGTACAGGCTTATCTGTATGAAAAAAGTCAGGGCCCAGAGCATCAGCTTCAGCAACCTCATGTAGAATGTGAATACACAAGCAGGATGGGGTATAATAGAATTTGACAAAAAGCAAGAGGGGAAGATAAGGGTATACACATCAGAAGGGGAAAGATAAGGACCCCTGCCAGTGAGAACAAGAGCTGTTGCTTTGTTTCCCAACCTTGATTGTGCAGTTGGTGAGACAGAGGCAGTGTCCTCTTATCATAGTGGTGGTGAGAACCCCGAGCCAGAGTCTCTTTTCCATCAATCTTTTACCACAGAATCAGCAAGAGGCCTGAGCCAGAAATTCTCTTACCACACCTTTAACTCTAGTCTTAGATAGTCCTTTGGCACCGAAAGGTTAAGCTACTTGACTATGACCACCCAGCCAATATGTGTCAGATAAAGGACTTACTCTATACATGGTCTGATGCCGATCAACCATGTTAACTTTCTGTGCCTTACATTTAATTAGAATTTAATAAATATCTTTTAAAGTATGTTAACAAAACTTAGAGATGAGGGAACCTGCTATCAAAAATATTATACTCTTTTAGGAGATGCCAGTGAAACTGAGTTTTCTAAAAGGGTTTTTGTGGCAAACACATTGGGAGAAGAAGTATAGAATAAATTCTAGAAGTTAATGGCACAGCCCTCTTTCTATAGAACTCAAGGAATTGCCTCAGCCTTGGTGAACCTAATGATACTTTCTAGTTTAAATCTCGGTCTTGAGAAAGAGTATATGTATGTATGTATGTATGTATGTGTGTATATATATATATATATGCATGTATGTATGTATATATGTGTGCATATATATACACACATAAATACTTATATATACACACATACACACATACACACATATATATGTATGTATATGTATATATGTAGTGTGTGATTTATGTATGTATGTGTGCATGTGTGTGTATATATGTACATGTGTGTATATATATATATATATATATTCCATATATTCTACCCAAGAATCCCAAACTTGTTTTACTCAGTATCCTTACAGTACTACTAGTGGCAGAATAAATCACTATCTTGTTCTTTTTTTCCAATTCTCTGCAACCTTCTTCCTCCTTTAAAAAGATAATTTTCAAAGCTATTTCCCAAAGAAAGAATGCTACCCACTGTTGCCTCCTTCCTAATAAAGAAGGAGCAAAATATTAACACTGAACTTTTTCCAAAGCTTCTAATTCTTTCCACAAACTCAACAGAATAAAACATTCCCCCATTTTTTAAGCAATTCTACCTTAACACAGACACAGGAAAATTGCTGATGAGACCAAGGACATGTGCTTTCATTTGGGAGGATCATCTCCACCATGTGCAGCTATCCATTGACAAATGTGCAGTCTTTTTGACAGCACAGCTACTTTTTTTGGATCCAGCCCATCTACTTACCAATGGGCAAGCTGCTTGAAAAATTAGCTAGAATAGATATTATCATTCTATAAAATTCTTAATTTTGTGCAAAATTAATTGTATCATTGAAAACATGTATAAATGCAGTCCAAGCCTCCATTGCTTCAAGCCTAGCAGATTACAGCAGCCTTCTAATTTCAATTCACCATTTTTGGGTTAATCTTCTTTAAAATGTTACTGTCATGTCACCTACCTGCTAAAAAGCTTTCAGTAGATCTTCATTGTCTGTTGAACAAAGAAATAACTTCTTGTTTTGATGTTCAACATCCCCCATAATAATCTGGTCCTAGCCTCCTCTTTCTGACTAATCCCCCTCCTTTCCAAGATGAAGCCTCTGTTTCAACTCGCCTTATTTTCTCCCTGGCCTGCCAACCCACAAAGTTCATTCTTGCTTTTTGCCTTTGCTTTCATTTCCTGCTTGCAATGCTTCCCTCCTTTTCTTGGCCTACATATCCAAATTTTGCTCACCTCTCAATGCCCAGTTGAAATCTTACCACTTCCATGAAGTCTTCTCTCACTTAAGCTTGTGAGGAAAATGCTTTACTTTGCTAAAACACCGTGAGAATGTTAGTATTCTTATTCTTTTATGACTCCAGCCTAAGTTTTTCTGAGCTCCTATTATACTTAATTTTTGCACCAGGCGTTTCCTTTCATTTTTAGTTAAATATGGTTTAATTGCTTTAATATAGGTCAAAATATGTGCAACCAAGGTAGAGGCTGCAAATGACTTTTATTTCCAATTTGGAGAAGGGGAGCACTGCCTGGTTTTTTTTTAAATACCAAGCTCCATCCTTCTTCCCCACCGCTGTGAATTTGAGTCCAAATAAGAATCTATTGGATTTAAGAAGACTTCTCTCTTTTGTTTCTCTCAAGACATTTAAGAACAGTGCCAACTTTCTTAATCAATAGATAAGGATCCTCAGGAATATTGGGAGCAAGTCCTTCAGGATTCTCATAGGAGAGACAGACAGAGACAGATAGGGAGAATTTATTAGGTGTTAACTATGTGCCAGGCATTGTACTAAGTGCTGGGGATACAATTACAAGTAAGCAAGACATTGTAGAGGAAGACCAAAAAAAATCTTGAGGAAAAAGTCTGATTACATTGGGCAGTATAGCATGGAGTTGGTCAAGAAGTGACATGAAAACTCTGTTCCTTGCTGGATAAAGAAAGTTCACCTATCAAAGCTAGGGGACCACAGCTAGAGTCCAAGTTTGGGGGAGAAGAATGGGGAATTGAGGATGATTTCTGGTGCATAAGCAGCATGGAGAGGAATAACAAAGTGTCCTCATGTCCTATCATAAGAATTTCTTAAGGTCGCACCAGTTTGTGAGAAAATTAAGCCTTCCTTGCACTTGTCAATTTGCTATTTCACATTCCCCTGTTGGAGCCTTAGCCATGTGTAAACAGCATGATAAAGAAGAGCAACCTGGGACAGACCGAACCTCCAGAGCATAAATGTGGCCCATGATGATGATAATCAGTCTGGGAAGCTCCACCTAAAATTTGCTCATCAACTGTCTTGTGAAATTATTTAAAGGATTTGCATGCAGATCTTGATTCCTCTACTATACACTAATCTCTATGAAATCATAACCTCTTTATATGTGCCCATTTTGTGAGACTCTTTAATCTATGTCTTTCCCTTAAATACTCTGCCCAATGAGCCAAGGTCTTTTCTCTTGATCCCTTGACATTGTATGGATACCAATGGAAGATATGGGCTATCCATTGGTTATCTCTTATTCTCCCTTCAGGATTGATGGACCTCATTTTCCAGTCACATATTTATTTGATAATATACTTTATACCCTTCAAATGATTTTATAGGCAAGTGGATCACTAACTTTCTTTTTCCTTGATGTGGGATTCTGGAGCTGGGATATCATTGGTGTTGAGATCCTCCCCAGCCCCACCCTCACCACAACCATGAGGAACGAGAATACTCCCTCTACCAATGCAAATAAAAAACTGTTTTCTAACATATTATCTTAGAGAGTTTCCCATGTGAACTGAGAGAATAAAAGATTTAGCCAGGCTCATATGTGTCAGAGGTAGGTCTTGAACACAGGACTTATTGTCTCTGAGGCCATCTACCCTGCTACCATCTCTAAAACCATCTCTCTAGACTTCTCAGTTTCAACCTCTCCAAGACTAGACTAGATCAGTATCCTATAATATGAAATGTGAGCTTTCACTGGTTACTGCTTCATGCCCACTAGAATGCTCGCTGTATTTTTTTTAATCTAGTCTCCAAGAAGTAGACAATCCATCATGCTAAAATACTTAAAATATTCAGCAAAGTCCTAAAGGAAAATTTCTCTCCCCACTCTATCCTCTTAGACTAGATAACCTTCATTACCTGCATCCTATTAGACAAAGCAAACAGCCCCATGGGAGTACCCAAGCTCTCTAACAGGGAAAGCAGTATAGACTTTTTGACAAAGTTTATGCTCTCTTTTTGACAGGAAGTGGAAAAGAAGTTTGAGTTGAGTGAGTAGGAAGCTGAGCAAGCCCCTGCCTCCAAAAAGGCAGCCAAACACTCCCAGCCTTCCCTGCCCTCCTGCTCTCTGAGCTCATAATAAAGGATGGATCTCCATGGGGACTTTTCCTTTCAGAGTAGCATCACTTAAAAGTAAAAGATTCATCCTCTTTCACCACCTGTTTCAAAACACTCAAGCCATCTTTGGCCTGTTCCTGCAAGTTGTCTTTAAACCCTGGTGAAGTTGGGTTTCTTACATTCCTCCCACCTGCCACATTTTCTTAACTGAAAGCAGAAAGTGTTGCAATTGTATGTATTCCCGTGGGCCTGCAGAGATTCAAGGAGTTCTAACAGCACATTTCTTTACGTTTTTAAAATAGGACAATGCAGGGCTGAAAATAGTGAGGTTTGGGGGTAGATCTTTTTTAAAAAAGACTTAAATATGGTAAAATCAATCTAAAAACTGTTCTAGGCAGCTGAGAGGCAGGGGATAACATGAGCAAAGGGAATAAAAAGAGCTCTGAAGAGCCCATACCAGTTGCTAATACTTAATCTCTTTAAATAATGAATTAGCTGCTCATATCTACTGTGGCTCCTAAGAGAAAGCACTTTCTTTGTGGAGTGAAGTAAAGCTTGAATACCCATGAATTATTCAATATAAAGTGTGCCAGTTAAAATGCCTTGATATTGGAAGTCAAGTGTAAGATTATCTCTTGTCTGTCAAAAAGCATCTTTACCGTGTTACTGAGACCTGGGGAAGGGGGGCCAAGAGTAGGGATAAGAGAGGAGGCGAGCCATCCACAGGCATAACAATGGAAAATCAAGGCCTGTGGAAAGATTGAGGACCAAGCTCTTCACTACTTCTGAATCTTGATTCAATTGCTATGTTTTGATCAAGTCTTATTGCTCATTGTTGGTGCCTCTTTCTTTTCTCAAATACAAGGCATGCTCCAAGGGCCGTAGATCACAGGGTCATAGATTTAGAGCTGGAAAGGATCTTAGAGGTCATCATTTTAAAGATAAAGAAACTGAATACCAGAGTGGTAAAGTGACTTCTTCAAAGTTCATCAAATTTCCATGGATCAGAAACAATGCTAGCTATTAATCAACCAGCGTTTGCTTAAATATAGAGAGAAAAGTATTTCCTGGCTAAGGTTTATAATTATTATCAAATTTGGGGGATAACTTTTTGAACCACTTAGTTTTCATAAACTGGGTGTATCCATGAAGTACCAAATTTGATTATAAAAACTATTTGAAAGTGTCAGATTCTTAATATATGGTATTACATCATTAACCATGCATTATCTCATTAGCATTCAGTTTTGAGTTGGTTGTGTTTTCCTCTCTCTTAAAACAAGCTTTGGGTGTTATGAATATTTTACAGTAGAATTGTTGATCCTGAGATTCTTTAATATCTCAGAGAAGAGAGAAAGTCAATGTGGGTCCAATAAAAAGAGAGCCCCTGGAAATTCTTGTTCAAGATGTTAAACGTATCCAACAAATTTCACCAAGGCATTTTATTCATTAGCATTGAATTCTGCATGAGTCCTTATGGCTATGACACTGTGCAACATGGCTTCTATCACTGATGCATGCCAGGTAGCACCTGCAGGGAGAGATTTCCCACCTTTCAAAGGAAGCAGGAGTCACAGCTTGAATTATAAATTCTTCAATTGACATGCCCCTCCCTGGCACAGTGACATGGTTAGAGGACCATGAGCAACACTATTCAAACTGCCTCCCACAATATTACAAGTCACTAATAATCATGAAATAGTTTATGTTTACTTACTATTTTATATCCATTTGAATCTTGTGAGATAGTTAAAGAATCTTTGGCCTACTGAAGTGAGTACAAGTCAGAAGATCCTGAATCCTAAATTCTGTTTCTGTCACTTATTAGTTGTGTGATCTACTCATTCTCTCTGTGACTCTATTTCCTCTTCTGTAAAATGGAGATGATACTATCTGTATTACCTAGTCTACAGAACTGTTATAATGATCAGATAAGACACTAGGATGCAAAATATTATATTTTTATTATCATTATTGCAGTCTATTTTGTAGGTAGTATCTATCATCATCATCATTATTGGTCTGGATCTGTGATTTAATCAATGTGGGAAACTACTGGTATGGAAACTTACTCTACCAATGCAGATCAACATATCTAATAGTCATAGCCTTGCCTGGGGCACTGAGAGGTTAGGTGACATCCATTGTCACAAACCTTGTTTCAAAGGTGAGACTTGAATCTATATTTCCTGACCCCAGCTCAGAAATGCTTTTCCCAACTCACACTGCCTTTGTAAACCTAAGCCTTTCTATCGGTGGAAAATCCAACATAGAACACAAGACTCAGGCAGCACTGCTTTAAACAAGATATTTGGATCCATCTGGATCCAATCCAACTGTATTTACTACACTTCCAAAGTATCTACATTTCCACTCCCCATCAAGGTTCCCAGAAGCCCCAGAAGTGCCACCACTCATGGATAGCAGCCATGTTGTCTCTTCTGGATGCCAGGACTCTCATAAGGCATTAAGTACCATATCACAGGTGTTACCCCAAATAACCCAATCAGTTGCTGTGAATCTCAATGCTGTTTCCCCTCTGGGTAGTGGGTATTAAGTTAGCCCACCAGAGAAATTTAAATGAATATCAAAAAGCTTCTCACAAGCCTAATTTTAGATGGAATTGAGCCCAGGAAACTTCTTTAGGGATTATACTAAGGTGTCCTTCATTTTTAGCCTATTAAAGAAGCTTGCTAGGCAATGGGCCTTCCTATCTTATTTGACCAGAGCCCTATTAAATAATTAGGCAGTTGATTTCAAGGTTCTCACTAGTTTCCCAGGGTCTCTTTTAGAATTCTCAGCCCATAGCTTACTCATAACCCCTAATGTCTGTATTTGTTTCTGTTGGGGCCCCAAAGCTTTCTGATGCTCCTTCTGTGTCATCCCTATCCTGAAAGGTATTTAGGAGGGAGTAATTCACTGGTGCTGTAGAGAAGGACCTTCATGACATGCATTCATTCATTCATTCAATATTTATTATGTACCTACTGGGTGTAAATTCCCTGCAGACAGAGGCTTGCTATCCTTGCCAAGTGGGGAGACATGGCAGCCAAATGTAATAACAATTTTAAATATAACATGTCTGTAAAATCTCATGGAAGAAGATGGTGGGAGATTTTGAGCAGCATTACCTCATTGCAAGAAACAATGGCTAAAAAAGCAAATTTAAGGAAAACAAAAGGAGAGATCCAAATAAGTAAAAATCATCCCAAGGGCATGGTTCACCCTCCCTGAATTCTCTTAGCTGAGAATCTTGCCTCATATTTCACTGAAAAAATTGAGACCATTCACAGAGTTCCCATTCCTTCTTCTTCTTCATCTTACATCACCAAGATGCCTCCACCACCACTATGACCATCTTCTCCACCCCTGTATCACATGAGAAAGCAGCCCCATTTTCCTGGCCAAGGCAAAACCCTTTATCTTTTATCTTTTCCAGTAGATTGCCCTCTCTATCATCCCTACTCTTTCACTAAGCTTCAATTCCTCCATGCCTCCTGGCTTCTTCCCTACTGTCTACAGACTTGCCCATGTCTCCCAGGTCTTTGGTAAACTTTCGCTTGATCTGCTCACCCTTGCTAGCTATTGTCCTGTATCTCTCCTTTCTTTTGTGGTCAAACCCTTAGAGAAGGCTGTCTACAATCACCATCACTACTTCTCTTCCTCTCACTCTCTTCTGAGCTCCATGTGGTCTGGTTTCCAAAGTCACCAGTCAACTGAAACTACTCTCTCTAAAGGTGCCAGTAATTTCTTAATCACAAAATTGAATGGCCTTTTCTGAAACCTCATCCTTTTTTATCTTTCTGAAGCCTTTGACGCTGTCGAGCACCTTCTTTTCTTTGATACTGTCTTTGCTATAGGTTCTCATGACACTACTCTCTCTCCTGGTTTTCTTTACCTGTCTGCTTGCTCCTCAATATATTTTGAAGGATCTTCATCCAAGTCATGCCCCCTAACCATGGTTGTCCCCCATAACTCCAACCTTGGCCCTATTTCACATCTATACTATTTCACTATATCATCAGATTTCATGGATTCAATGATCATTCCTATGTAGATGATTCTCACATCATCTGACCTCTCTCCTAATTTCTAATCTCAAATCTCCACTTATCCATTAGACGTCTCAAGCTGGATGACCTGTAGACATCTTAAATTCAACATGTTCAAAATGGAACTGATTATCTTTTCCCCAAAATCCTCTTCTCTTCCTAACTTCCCTACTCCTGTTACGGGCATCATTATCCTCCAAGTCACCCAGGCTTACAACCTAGGTGGCACCCTTGACTCCTCATTCTCTCTCATTCCCCATAATGAAACTAATGCCAAGTCCTACCTTTGCAAGATCTCTCATATATGCCCCCTTCTCTCCTCTCATTTAGCTATCACCTTCATATAGACCCTCATTACCTGATACTTGGCCTATTGCTCTTTGGTTGGTCTCCCTGCCCCCAGGCTCTGCCCACTTCAATCTACCATCCAACAAGTTATCAAACTCTAGTGCTTGCATCTTACTTCCAGGATCAAATACAAAGTCCTCAGTTTGGAGGGGTAGCTAGGTGGTGCAGTGGATAGAGCACCGGCCCTGAAGTCAGGATGACCTGAGTTCAAATCCAGCCTCAGACCAAACACTTGGCACTTATTAGCTGTGTAACCCTGGGCAAGTCACTTAACCCCAATTGCCTAAAAAAAAAAAAAGCCTCAGTTTGGCTATTAAAGCCTTATATAACTTAGCCCCTTTCTTCTTTTCCTGTCTCCTTTACACTTTACACCCCTCCACATCCTCTCTGATCTAGTGATAATGGCCTCTTTGCTGTTCCTCAAATAAAATACTCCATTTCTGAACTATAGTCATTTTTACTGCCCAACCTTGGAATTCTCTCCCTGCTTATTTCTACTCTCTGACTCCCTTCAAGTCCCCCTAAAATCCTACCTTCTGCCAGAAGGTTTTTTGATCCTTCTTACTACTAGTGACTTCCCTCTGAGATTATCTCCAATTTACCCTCATATAATTTATTTGTACATAGTTGTTTGTATGTTGTCTCCTCCATTAGAATATGAGCTCCTTGAAGCAAGAGCTAGTTGGATTTTTTTTCTTTTATTTCCAGAGTTTAGAACATAAAAGGCACCTCTAGGTGACACAGTGGGTAGAGTGCTGGGTGTCAGAGTCAGGATGACTCATCTTTCTGAGTTCAAATTCAGCCTCAGACACTTCTGAGCTGTGTGACTCTGGGCAAGTCACTTAACCATGTTTGCCTCAGTTTCCTCATCTGAAAAACGAGCTGAAGAGGAAAATGAAAAACCACTCCAGTATCTTTTCTAAGAAAATCCCAAATGGTGTCATGAGAAGTCAGATACAACTGAAAAGACTGAACAACAATAAATGTTTATTGACTTAAGTTGTCTTGAAAAACCAAAGATGAAAACTAGAAAAAAGCTACTTTTATGCATACAAAGTCTTTATATATTTTAGATTACAGATTGGAACTAGATGAGCAGCACAGTCCAAAAGTGGAGGATACATTTATAATTTAATAAAAGAGAAGCTGTACATTTGTAAGGGAAGATTGGTTTCCTGACATCATAGGTATCAGTTTCCTCATATGAAAAGTAAAGTTTAAAGTAGATGGCCTCTGAAGTCCCTTCCAGTCCTAGTTCCAATCTGTAATCTAAAACATTTAAAGTCTTTGCATGCATAAAAGTAGCATGTAAATGTGAGCTACCAGTGAATAGTGGTGTAGAGTTGGAGAAAATTAGAAATGAAATTAATGTTGATGGTCTAGTTCAAACTTATACCTAATTTTGTAATACTTTCTATAACTTCACTGAGAGTTAGTCATCTAACCTCTACTTGAATAATTCCATTGATGGGGATTTTACTATTTTTCAAAGGAGCCATCTCCATTATTAGATAGTTCTAAATATTAAAAGGTTCTTTCTTATATTGCCTCCTCAATCAGAGGACTGAGGATAGGGGAACTCTCATATTAGACGCTAATCAAAAAGTAATACTGAAAGAACCCCAAACAGGAAAAGTTGATGAAAGAAAAACAATACAATGAACCCTTGCAGTTCCATTGTCCTAAGGTTCTTTCTGGTATTCTGGTAATTGTAATCATCATCATCACAGCTAATATTTTTATAGTTTTTTAAAGTTTCCAGAATACTTTATAAATATCTCATTTTTCTTCACAGCAATCTCTTAAAAGTAACTCTCTCCTTTCCATTACAGGTTTTCTTGGTTTGGACTCTTTCGAACATCATGCCTGGTGCTGAGTACTCCTTGCTATCCCCTCCCCTCCCCTCTACTTTTCAGCTTTCTTTTATGTGTTATCTTACCCAATATATTGTAAGCATTTTGAGGGCATGTTGTATCCCCAGCCCTTGGCATAGGGCCTGGCACATAGTAAACTTGTTAAAGTTGTTTAGTCATTTTTCAGTTGTGTTTGACTCTTCATGACTCCATTTGGGGTTTTCTTGGCAAAGATACTGAAGTGGTTTGCCATTTTCTTCTCCAGCTCATTTTACAGATGAGGAAAATAAAGCAAACTAGGTTAAGTGACTTGCCCAGGGTCACAGGTAGGAAGCGTCTGAGGCCAGATTTGAACTCAGGAAGATGAGTCTTCTTGACTCCAGGCTCAGCACTCTATCCATTGTGCTAACTAGCTGCCCCATTAGAAGGTTAGCAATTGCCAATAAAAGGAGATCCCAAGCTCCTCAGTAGCCAGGATACATCTGACAGTCAGATAAGGTCTAGTGAGGCAAACTCAACCAAGGCTATAATTGGTCTAACACAAGGATAGAAGGGGCTTACATTTAACGACTCAGAGAGGGAGTTTCCAATCAAATCTAAATCTGATCCACATGTATTGATTCCAGTGATTAACTACAACTCTTAATCATTAATCAATCAATAATCAATAATCTAAATTTCACACTGCTGAACCATAACTAAGATGGGGTGACTGGCCTAGTATTCTGAAAATATGCTAATAGCACTTGTCTCAAAATTGCTAACTTCTTCTGTGTCTAGAGCCAAATTTATTTCATTCATTCATTAAGTTGTGTGCTCCTTGTATAATTATTTTATTAGGCATTTCAGAAGATACGTAAGAAGTAGATAATGACAAGTCAGTTAGTCAATAAGCAGTTAAGTCCCTGCTATATATACTAAGCACTGTACTAAGCCATGGGAATGAAAAGAAGGACAAAAGATAATCCTTCCCCTCAAGAAGTTCACAGCCAAAAGGGGGAAGACTGAAAAATGGGAAAGGTATATAAATTAATAAACAAAATATAGTAAACTTAATAGCACAGTAAACTTAATAAATGTTAGTTGAATTGAATTGAACAACAATCCTGGGATGTAGGTGCTACTATTATTCCCACTTTATAGATAAAGAAAATGAGTTAGATAGAGGTTAAGTGACTTACCCAGGGTCACACAAGCAGTAAGTGTCTGAGGTCAGATTTGAACTTGGGACTTTCTGACTCCAGATCTAGCATTAGCAGGTTTCAATGGACTTAATAGACAGAATTCAGCACTATTGCTCACACAGCACTACATTAGAGTAAGGATCGAGGGTAGGGTCAGCCCACAGAGGCAAAGTTCACAATCTGGCATGATTTCAGGGCCTTCCTTATCTCCAAATCAGCCCCAACATGCTGGTTGGTGCCTACACTTCCTTTAACTTAAAATGTCAACATTTACTGGGTTCCCTGGGAGAACTAACATTTCAAACTTCAACTATACGTACTTTATTGTGATTGGGTTTCAGACCGTTTCTTGGGAGCAGGTTTTGATAGGACAGAGCTAGAGAACAGTCTCCTATTCAAACCTGAGAAGTGGGGAGAGGAAAGAGAAAGCAGCAAAAGAGAGAAAAGGGTATGAGAAGTAGAAGCAGCGTGTTAGGTTCACTGACTCTGGTGACAAAGGAGTTGAATTCAAATCCTATCCCTGGCACTGTTACCCAGGTGACTGGATTGGGTAAGCTAATTAATTTCCCTAAGCCTAAATCTCCTCATCTTTGAAAGGAAGGAGGTTGACTAGAAGCAAGAGGTTGGGCTGCCCAGTTTTGTGGAAGGCCTGTGTAAGCTCTAGTATAAGCTATCCAACAGTCAGTGTAGTCTGACTCAGTTTCCTTCCTTAGATAATATGGTCAATAAAGTTGGCTACAAAGCAATTTGAATTGATTTGTATAATTTTTTAAAATCATGTTTTAAACTATTCTTTTTTATGGGGAAGAATTCTTTTGGCACTCATCCAACTAATGATCTTTGAATCCTGCTGTGAATAAATCTGACCAAGGTCACAGAATGACCTACCTGCTCTCTGAGGTCACCAGCCCCAGGCACCCAATCAATGTTGCAGCGGAAATCCTCTGTACCTCTGCCCAAAGAAGAGAAATATTGAGGCATGACTATGTCAGTGTTCCAAAAGTTATTCAAAATGGTTCTCCAAGTCCCCCCCTTTTAATGTGTCATGTTTTTAAAGATATGGACACTTGCTATAAGTCTTTCCTTTTATTAATAAAGGCTAGGCCTCAAAAAGTCTGATAAATTTTGACTTGTAGAACCCACAAAGTTATAAATGATAGAATATATAGATCTTTACTACTTCTCAACATGAAAACAAAACAAAACAAAAGGACTCCAGAGGAGAGGAAAGGAATTGTGGACACAAAGAGAAAAAAAGAAAAGAACCCACCAGACTTCAATGCTGAATACCCTGAATCCTATCATCTTTCTCAGCAACCCTCTCCCATCTAACTCTAGCCAAGTGTTAGAGAAGAAAGGCAAACAGAAGTAAAACCAAAATCCCACTAGTTAAGAAATCTGATCCACCAAAATGAAGGCATTAAGGATTGTCAAATGTGTGAGGTACCCCAGAAGTAGCTCTGCAGACATCCATAGCTGACAGACATTTTCCTCCTTCAGCCTGTGAGGCTGTTACATTCCTTGCTAAGTAACAGGAAAGCAGAATGATTTACCTTGAAAGAGAAAAATTGCCTCTAAATAAATATTAAGACACCTTAAATTTCAACATTTCTGTCATTGCTGGCACTTAGTAATATTTTTTTTCTTATTAACACTAATAAAATTTGAAATTATTTTCAGTTAGGGATGCAACAGAACCTGCCAGAATAGACGATGACTTCTTGGACTCTATTCCAGAGAGAGTCCGTGAGTGTTAAGGGCTCTCAGTTCCCTTCAGGGAGCATGCCATCTCTATGGATAGTATTTAGCATATCACTGAAATGACTAAGTGAAGCTGTTTCCATCGTATCAACAAACATCCATTTCTGGAACTTCAGTCTCAAGGAGGTTTTCAGTATGCTTGATGTTAATTTCCAGATACAGAATTAATGTCACAATGATCACGTAAAGCAGTGTTGTTAAACTCAGATAGAACAGGGGTCACTAAGCTATACATAAGCACCCCTATAAGCAGCATATGACATAGAAAACTACATATTAACATTATCAATGTCCTATTATATTTTATTAATTTTGTTAAACATTCTCCAATTACATTTTAATTTTGTTTGGTGGTTAATCCCCAGTGTTGCATGTTGTGATGCCTCAGTGGACAGTGTCTTTGACACATCCAATGTAAAGAAAGGAAAGAAAGAAAAAGAAGGAAACAGGGAAGGGAGAGGAAAGAAAGGGAGGGGAATGGGGGAAAAGAGAGGGGAAGGGGAGGAGGAGAGGAAAGGGAAGAAAAAGGCATTTATTAATTGCTTACTATGTGCCAGGCCCTGACCTCATGGGGCTTACATTCTAATGGAAAAAGACAACACACAAAAGGGAGAAGGAAATCTAGAAAATAGGAGGCATGAAGGTGCTAGCACAGGGGATGGGGCATAGGGGATAGGCCCAGGGGTGGGGAACCTGCAACCTCGAGGCCACATGTGGCCTTCTAGGTCCTTGGGCATGGCTTTTGACTGAGTCTGACTCGTGGCATATCACTGAAAGGACTAACTTAAGCTGTTTCTATAGCATCAACAAACACCAATTTCTGGAACTTCAGTCTCAAGGAGGTTTTTTGACTGAGTGGGACTCAATCAAAAGGCTGCACCCAAGGACTAAAAGGCCACATGTGGCCTTGAGGACCCAGGATCCCCACCCCTGCAGGGTTTTGAAGTCCAAAGAAAGGCAGGAACAGGGATAGGTTTCCCTTCATAGGAAATCATTAAGAAAAATCTGTAACATCACTTTTGGGGGAGTCTATAGAGAAAATTCTTGGTCAGCCAGTTATAGATTGACTTTATTTCACCTTAGGTCTCTTCCAACTCTAAAATTATGTGATGATGAAAGAATTATTTAGATCGAAACCCTGAAGCCAATAACTAATCAATTTATTTCCTATGTCATAAAATCATAGCGTCTGAGCTGGAAGAAAATTTAAAAGTCATCTATCCAAGTCCCTGATGTTACAGATGAGATAACTGGGGCCTAGGGAGGTTTTGATTTGTCCAAGGTCACACAGGTGTGAAGAAGACAAGCCAGTATTTGGACTTACATCCTCTGATTCCCAAGCTACCTTTTCTGAGACCGTCATGACATCAAATCCACATGCATTTTGCATGTCATGGTGTGAAAGCAATATGCATAGTTAATAAGGGGTTTGCATCTGACAGATTGCAAGCAAAGAAATAATTTAAATATTATAAACCTACATAAATACATAAATTCTATTATATTTGACTTAGACCAGAGAGACCAGAAATGACTGAAGGAAATTCTTTAAACCCCAAATATGGGGGAAAAAAATCTCTCCCTTTGACCATCCCTTTTCCATTATCATCAAACCATAGAATCATAGGATTTACAGTTAGAAGGGATCTTAGTGTTCAGACAGTAGAACCCCCTAATTTTATAGCTGAACTAAGTGATTCTGTCTGCAGAAACTTAGGTTAAAATATGGAGTATTGGAAAATTAAGGGCATTTAGAAACTGGAATAACAGAGATGAACTAAATACAACCTGTCTTTATATCCAGGGGACTTTTTCCTGGCAATCCTCCAAAGTTCAAACCCAGGTTGATTTAGAAAAAGTGGCAGTGAGAGCTCCTGACTATCCCAACAAGGCAAGGTCCTCTCACTAAGGTGAATATCATCTTGGCTCCCTTTTAGGAAAAGACCCATTGCTAATGAGATTCTAAGATTTGATGCTCACTTTTTTACATGTCCACCTTTTTTCTTCTTTCTGAATAGCCAACTGGAGGCTTTTGTGAGAGTTTTGTTTGTTAGTTTTTAATTCTCCCTTATAATAAATGCTATTAAAGAATGGTAAAGATTTGTATGCACTTCTTTTCTTAACTAATGGGTCTATGAATATAGTAGCAACATTTTATAGCTGGATAAATATATTTTGGAATTGCTAATGTGTAGCTCTTCCTCACTGATGGAAAATTGCTAGGTAGCATAGTGCCAGACTTAGAATCAGGAAGACCTGAGTTCAAATTTTGCCTGGGCAAGTCATTTGACTTCTCTCAGCCTCAATTTCCTCACTTATAAAATGGGGATAGTAATAGTACCTCATTCCCAGGGTTGTTGTGAAGCTCAAATGAGATAATATATGTGCAGTTACATGGTACAGTAGAGAGAGCATGGGGCCTGGAGTCAGGAATATATGAGTTCAAATCTGGCCTTAAGCAGTTATTAACTGTGTGACCCTGGGCAAATCCCTTAACCCTGTTTACCCCAGTTCTTCATCTGAAAAATGAGCTGGAGAGGGAAATGGCAAACCACTCCAGTATCTATGCCAAGAAAGTCCCCAATAGGGTCATAAAGAGTCAGACAAGACTGAAAAACAATCAACAATGAAATGTATGCATATATATATAATATATGTGTATATAAAAATATATTTGCAAGCCTTAAAATGCTATATAAATGCTAGCAATTATTACTATACTTCTATGATGACTCAGCATATAATTAAGGCGACAGTGCTAGGCAATATAAAGTTCATCTTTTTTTTTTTTTAATGGTGCCTACCCTATTAGGACTCTAATTTTCATTATGAAATGAAAGTGAGGGAGATATTTGGACAAATTCATACATGTGTTAGGAAACAGAAGGATGACAGAAGGTGATATAGCTTTGTATAAGCCTCCTCCAAACATCAGTCCTCCATCTGACTCTCCAAGAGTTTGGAAGCAGGGCTTAAATCTCAACTATTCTTCCCGGAGTGGTCCAGAGCACTATCACAATAATATGGCAGTATTTTGCACTTCTAATGCAAAAATGTTGGGAGAGGGGCAAGTAATGGGTGGGGACATGCTTAATATGTCCATATGTTCAGTTTCCATAACTATCCAAGGAATGACTCTAAATCTCACCCTTGAATGCCTCCAAAGTGTTGATAAAGGGTGGAGTCTCAATTACTCAGTCTTAAGGTACCAGAAAAGAAAAGGGCAATCCTTAACCACTAAGAGAAGACTCTAACTCTTAAGCAGTCTTAAGGAGGTAAAAAAGACACAGCACAAAGCTGGGGAGAAACAAGGCCAGAGTACAGAGGAACTTTCATTTTTTTTTTCCCTGCCCTACTTATCTCATAGGGTTATTATGAGGATAAGGTAAAATAAAATATAAAAATGCTTTAGAGGAAAAAAAAATACAAGTGAAAGCATTACACAAATTTGTCAGTTTTGTGCCAGGGACTCCCAATGATACAAAAGGTTCAGATCACCCTCGGGAGTGCCCCTGGCCAAGGGCCTCTACCTGGAATCTTGGAAGAGCAGTCTGACTTTGCCCTCCTAAGCAGGCTAGTCACAGCCTATCAGAGGCAGCTTTATTACAACAAACTTGGAAAGGGGAAGCAAAAGCTGCCTGTGACATCCCCCAGCAACACCACACCAAATGACAATTTTCTGGAGTCACATCTCAATATCTGCCTGGTCCTAGCTGAGAACCTCCAGGGCTGGGGCTTCTTGGAATCCTCTGGGCTCACCAAGGCTTCCCACCTGGTGCTTCCAACACGGAGCTTGGTCTCCCACTGTTCTGCACTTGGGACACAGCTCTGCTCTCTATTGTTCTCCTTACCCTTGGGAATTCCTCCCACTTGCAAATACAAAGGAGGGAAATAATTATGAATTAAATGTATGTGAGTCACTTTGGAAATGTTATACAGTCTAAATAATTCTACCTTTTTCTAATTGTGCCCTATAGAGAATCAAACATTTCTCTGGCTCTCAGGAGGTCAGAGGCAAAGTTGTTATGGGGACTCCCTCCTGGTCTGTTACATAGTCTGGTACCTACTTCGCCAAACCAGATGTTGGCAGGTATAAAAATCTGAGACAGCTGGTTATCCAGCCCCTTAGGGCTAACTGCTCCAAAAATCACTTTTTTTCACAGCACACATTCTGATTCAGAATCTCTAAGCTAATTATCAGGGTTGTGAATCTCAACCTAATCATCTCTACTTATGTCTCTAGAGTAAGATGAAATCAAAAACTTAACCCTTACTTTACTGACTTGTATCTACATAGATGACACATACAGAGTAGGCTAATGACCCTTGCAGTTTTTAAATTCTGAAACAGTTTTAACTTCTAGGGGTTTTTTGCCCCCTGGTTAACAACGATAAAAAAAAATGTTTATAAAGCTCCTAGTGTGTGTACAGTGGGACATAGAGGTATTAAGTTTTTGTAAAATTCCTACCCTCAGTGACCTCAGAGTCAAAAGAAGTGCTAAAATGGTTAAGGCAAACAAACAAGAAATAGAAATAACAATGACAACAACAGCAATAGTAATGATGGTTAACATTTATGTAGTGTCTTGAGGCTTACAAAGCAATGTATGTATATTGTCTTCTTTAATTCTAACAATAACCCCGCACTGTTACTACACCCATTTTACAGAGGAGGTAACTGAGAAAGATTAAGTGACTTACTCAGGGTCACACAGTGTCTAGGAGTTTAACTCAGTTCTTCCTACTCCAAGTTCAGAGCTCCTACCTATTGTACTACCTAGCTCTCATACACATATCCTATAGCTAACATTTATATAACAGTATAAGGTTTGCCAAGCACTTTACACATATTCTCATTTGACTTTCACAACAATATAGAACATAACTGCTATTATTATTTTCATTTTACAGGTGAGAAAACTGAGTTTGAGAGAATTTAAGTGACTTGCCCAAGTTCACACAGCTAGTAAGTCTCTGTGGAAGGCTTCAAACTTGGGTCTTCCTGACTAGAATTCTATCTCTATCTCTCTTTCTCTCTCTATTTATCTACTTATCTGTCTGTCTATCTATCTGTCTGCCTGTCTATGTATAATATATACACTTATATACATGTATATACTCACATAGATTGATTTCCATGTAAATATATATATATGCACATGTACTTGAAAAGATAAATGAGCATGAAAACAATTAAGCAAATGAGAATAAGTGGACATGGGGAAGATATCATGTTAATGAGGTTATATGGGTCTGTTTCTGTTCAGTACTGCAAGTTCCAGTGGCACCAATGAGATTTAAAATGTGCTTGGGAGGATGGAAGGGGGCCAATTTGGAATAATAGAATAAGAGTGTTATCCCAATCACATGGATGATATAAAAGTTCAGAAGTGGGCACAGCAAGGAAGTTTTTCCAATTAGAGTGCAGGATTTACTTAGGGTAGAGGGTTATAAATTTACAGTTGGAAGGAATCTTGGAGCTCATCTAATCCAACATTCTCATTTTATCAATAAAGAAACTGAGGCCCCAAAAGAATGAATAAGTAGCCCAAAGACAAACAAACAGGTAGTGGTAGATTTAAGAATTAGGACTAGATCTTTTGACCCTCAAATCCTGTGTTCTTTCCACTATACAATAAATAATCTTGGTAAAGTATAGCTGGGATCTGGATAAAGGTTTGGACACCGGTGTCAGAGATGAGAGGACAGATCATGGTTTATCATAAGAGACTATGACATGACTTGGTAGATGTTTGGATGGAGTAGACAGAGCAGAAGGATTACTCAAGGTTGGCTTTAAGACTCAGGCTGAAAGGGCTAAAAGAATGGTGCTATTAGCAGTAATGAAAAAAAAGCAGGCAAAGTAACAAAACAAAGGGAAAGATGGAAAGTTCTATTTTTACCATCTTTAAGGACAAGGAGATGTGGTAAAATGGAAAGAATGCTGAATTTGGAGATAGACAACTTGAATTTAAAGTCTGGGTCAACTAACTAGTTGTCTGGGCTTGGGCAATTCAACTAACCTCTTTGCGCTTTGGTTTCCACATCTTTAAGAGGAGGATAATAGCACCTAACAGAAAAAGGAGGAGAAAGAAGGGAGAAAGGAGATTAGCTTAGCTAACCTCTAGGTGTCCTTCCAAATTCTAAATCCATAATCCTATGATTATTAGATGGGAGCAAGATAGCCAAATAGAGATCTTCACCTAAAGTTCAGTCTGGATTCTCATTATCGATAAAGATTAATTGAATAAAATGTCTGATCTTTTACGGAACCGTATATATAAAATAAATATTTCCAAACTAGGATGTCTCATGGTATTTTGGTAAGAGTTTACATTAGAATTGACCCAGGATCAAATCCAGATTCTGCCACTTACTTCCCATGTGACCTTGAGCAATTTATTTAACCTTTCTCCACCTCTCTTCCCTAATTTATGAAATTAAGGGGTTGTATTAGATGACCTTAAAGGTCCCTTGCCTAATCAATGTGGGTTTTCCTTCCATTGGTACAGTTCACAACTCATTAGTGCCTTCTTATCTTGAGTAACTTCCATCCATGTTTTCCTTTAGATCCTCCACAGAAAATCCCCTCAACATGCTAGAGTCATGGTCTAAAAGATCTAAGGCTTTGACTTCAATGAGAAATGTCAAACATGCTTCCCTGAGTGTGTTCAGGCAACATTCGAGAGTGCAACTTGAACTAGATTAAAATGCAATTTGGAAATATTTAACAAAATAAAAATCCAATAAAACATATATAATGTCATATTTTAAGACTAAGTTAAAATGCAGCCCATAGAAATCATTATGTATGAATTAGTGTCCCCTCTTTCTGTTCGAATTTGACACTTATTGACCTAAATTACCTACACAAGATCTTTTTAGGTCTTTTTGCTTTTCATGGATATGATGAATACTCTCATGGATACTTCCACAAGAGAGTCAGAAGGTGCTAGGTATTACGAGTCCTGAGCTTACGTAGAGACTAAAAAGAAACCACATAATTTACTCAATCTTGACAGGAAATAACCAGTTACTAATGTAGGAATCATATCAAAATCAGCAGTATATGTATAATCAGATCACAGACGAATTAAAGCAAAGGTCAAAATCAATAGTAAGTTAGAAGAAAGGCTAAAGATAGGAAAGTACTGCAAACAATTGCAACAACTTCAACCTGACCTATTCAAATGAACCACTGAAAGAAAAAAAAATCAAAAGTTAATCTCAATTATCACATGATGAGTACAATACAATGTAAAGACCACAGGCTACACTGTAGTCAGAGCACCAGGCTCCAAATTCCACCTCTGATGATTACAATCTGTGTGACCTTGGTCGAGATAGTTAATCTTCCTGAGCCTAGGTTTTGTCATCTGTAAAATGAGGGGTTGGATTAGCTGGTCTCTGAGATACCTCCTAGTTGTAGATCGATGATTTTTTCGTCTAAATGAGCACAACATTAGAGTAAATTGAAGTTGGATGTTTGGGTTTAAAAAAAAAAAAAAACAACTTTACAAATACAATACGATGGCAGCATAAATAGACTGAAGTTCTCCTTGGAAAAGACCTGAAAGTTTTGATGGACTTCTATCTTTGCGTGAGTCACCAGTGGGGTGACAGCCAAGAAAGCTCAGGCAATCTCAGCAATATTAAAAGAAATATAATCATCCAGGATAAGGTGGTGATTCTGTGGCTGGATTCTGGGCCAGTCAAACAATATCCAGAGTGTTGTATTGTGGGCCAGTTTTGGCAGCCACATGTTTTTTTTTTTTTGTTTTGGGGTTAAATGACTTGCCCAGGGTCACACAGCTAGTAAGCGTTAGTGTTTGAGGCCAGATTTGAACTCAGATACTCCTGACTCCAGGGCCGGTTCTCTATCCACTACACCACCTAGCTGCCCCCTGGCAGCCACAGTTTAGAAAGGACAATGATAAGCTTCAGAGTATCATAAGCTCTGCTTTGCATCTGCCACTTTGCCTGGTTAAAACTCATTACTTTAATCTCTTCACCAGGCAGCTAACTCAAAGGTTGATTGCCACCACCTCCCTCAGGCTCCTCTCTCCTCCAACTGGAGGGCTGGAGGGTGGAGTACCAAACCCCTCCCAATGCCTTCCTTTATAGAGGGCAGAAATTTGACTCTCAGCTCACTCTACTCTGCATTTGCTGCTCTTCCTGGTTTTAAGTGCATGGAACAAAATTTCCCCAAATGTCCCCACACATACATTTTCTTGCCTCTTTTTGTGTGTTATCTCTCCCCAGTAAGTGAGTCTGACTTTGAACTTAGGTCTTCCTGACTTCAGACTCAGAGCTCTATCCATTGCACCACCTAGCTGAAGTAACTAGGAATGATTTATCTAAAGAAGAAAAAATTTAAGGGAAGCATAAGTAATACCTTCAAATCTTTGAAGGATTGTTATTGGGGGAAAGGATTATATTTGTTTTTCTTAATCTCCCAGATCAGAACTAGGAGCAAAGGGTAATAATCTGTTAAGAAGGAGATTTAAGCTTGATGTGAAAAAACCTCCTAACAAATAGAGTTGTTCCAAAGTTCAATGGACTGCCTCAAGAAGTAGCTGCTTGGACTTTCTCAGAGGCAGAAGCAAAATAGCAAAGTAGCAGGAAGAAGTATAGCAAGTCCCACCCAACCCCACTCCCCCCCCCAAAAGAAAAACCCTCCTTTAAACAAATATAGAAAACTTACCCAACAAAATCCTGTTGGAGAAATCCAATAAAAGGTTGTAGAGATTCATTTTTCCATCCTGTTCAGCGTACAGAGAATGGCATTGAGATCTGTAGACACTGGGGACTGATTCTGGCCAGAAGCTTAATACATGGAGCACTCAGCTTAGGGAGAGTCTGTGTACCAGGGCAAAAGGAGATCCCAGAACAATACTTGGAAAACATGATAGGAACAGGCACCAACTAGTCCTAGAAAATCAGGAAAGGTACTAATTAAGAAAATTAATAGTTTCATCACATTTGTAAGATACCAAAATAAACTCCCAAATATCAATAGTATTTGTATATAATATAACAAATCCCAGTAAGCAAAAATAGAAAGGGAAATTCAATTCCTAATTACTACAAAATGCATAAAATTTCTGGAGATCAACCTACTAAAGCACTCAAAAGATTGTTATAGATTCATTGAATTCGATGACAACATGAAACAACAAGAAATATTAAAACTAAGTCAAAAGACTGGAAAAATATGAAACACCTGGAAAACAAATGGAGGAGAAAAAATTAACAATTTTTGGACTACTCGGACACCATATTGTGTATTCTTTCTATTTATCCATACGTATACATGCTACTTCACCTGGTTGAATACCAGCTCCTTGAGAGCAAAAATCTATTTTTTGTTTTTGTCTTTGGATCCTGGCCTTTAGGACAATGCCTGACACAGAGTATTTAATAAATACTCGTTAATTGATTGATGCTATACTCTGCTCAACAATTGTCAATGGCTCCCCGTTGCCTCTAAAGTAAAATACAAATTCCTTAGCATAACATGTAAAAACCCCCAAAGTCTAGCTCCCAGCTCTATTTTCAATGCTGTATCATATTAATCCCCTTCATGGATTTATTTTGTTTCAGCCACACTAAATTGCTATCTACTCCCTGTATACAATATTTCCCTTCCCACCTTTGTACCTTTGCACAAATAGTCCCCCCAAACTGAAATGTACTCCTTTTTCACCTCCACCTCACTGACTCTCTAGTTTCCTTCAGAACATAGTTCATGTGCCACCCCTTACAGAAGGCTTTTCCTGATCCCTTAAGTTATTAATTCTCTCTTTCTCTTGAAATTGTTTTGTCTATATTTTATTTTTATTCTCTTGTGTGCATGTAGTAGCATATAGCAGTATGTAGATTTGGAAGCTCTTTGTCTGCAAGGACCATTTTTTCCCTTTATATCTTCTATATCTCAATATTTTGATGATGGGTGGTTAATAAATACATGTTGAATTACTGAATAACCTTTTCCTACAAAAGTTTAAATGATATAATAAAAGTTTTCATAACAACACAGTTATTTCACAATAAGCCAAAAGAGCTTAAAAAACTCTTTAGCCAGCAAATCTTGATCTCTTTGTCAAGGAAAGAAAGATGGTAACAAATTGCAACCATGATTTAATAATACAATCTCATTTGTAAAACCTTATGGAATGGATGACATCAAATTATGAAGAGTGTTGCCTTATAGAACAGAAAGCATAACATCAGAACCAATAGCTACATAATCCCAAAATTATTCATAGATGAAATGGCAGGAGGACATAAAATGAAAGAAATGTATTAATATTCAATAATAAGCTATTTTCATCAATAGTGACAGAGGAAACACGACGTTTGGCCCCTAATACCTAATTTTCAAATGGAAATGTTTATGGAAATAGAAATGATACTTAAATAGATGAAGATATAAAGAGTAGTTGGACCAGAGCAAGTTTACAATGAGGAAATGCATGCTGGATGTGACATAATCTGAAAAGCACAACAGATAATATTAATATCCAAATAAGGAAAGGAAGATAACATTAATGATTTATCTACATTACACTCTTGCGCCAAAAATATTTCTCACTTCCCTAACCCCTCAGTATTATTACATGGTGTTAAAAGATAGAATAAAATGGGAATCTGGTTTATTAAAAACCATTATGAAAGTTGTATTTCATTTTTTTAGAGGAAAACTCCTTTTACCACCAAAAAAATAAACAAAACATTTTGAAAGAAGGGTGGACATAAATGTGAAAAACAGTGTGAAACAGATTCCCATATAAAGATGTTGCCACCCACAACTCTATGAATGTGTTTATTCCCTGACAAAATGTTTGCTTGTTGTCATGCAGCTAGAGCCTCAGAGATGTGGGACTGGATAGTGGGAGAGGCAAAGGCTGGAGCTGTCTCTCTTCATCAAAATTGTAGTTGAAGACATTATAAATGACAAAATGCCTAAGAATGGGAACACACAGTGAGAAGAGGAAGAGACCTGAAACTAATCCCTGGGGGATACTTGAAAGGAAGATCCAGTAAAGGAAACATTGATCCAGTGGTCAGACAGATGCTGGGGGAAGCAGGAGGGGGCCACTGCTTGTCCTTCTGGAATCATAGTTGTAAATACCGGAAAAATCTGGACCATAGTTGTAAATATTGTATGAACGGTATAAAGGGGATCCATTCTGCTAGAAATGTCTTTGTTTTTCAATAACTACTGCCGTATTTTTGAAATGTTGATGTTTGTATAGAGGCTCTTTCTGAAATTTTGTCCAGCAGCCTTCACATTTAAGGTCATACTTCTCTTTAGATTCTACTTCCTTAAATAGGGAATCTAGAGAATCAGCAAAGGTACTAATTGAGACAATTAACAGCTTTAGCAAAAGGGCAGGCTACAAAATAAACCCTCAAAAATTAATAATATTTCTAGGTAATAATAACAAAACCCAAGAAGCAAAAATTGAAAGGGAAATCCCATGCCTAATAACCACAAAATGCATAAAATTTCTGGAGATCAACCTATAAAGTGTTTTTTAAAAACATGAAGACCAACTTAAACAGCTGGACAGATACTCACCATTCATGGGTAGGCCATGCTAATATAATAAAAATGACAATACTTCCAAAGTTAACTTACACTTTTAATGCCATTACTAAGGGGATTACTAAGGGGATACTTTATTGAACTTGATAAAATAATAACAAAATTCATTTGGAAAAAATAAAAGATGTAGAATATCCAGGTAAATGATGAAAAGAAATAGTGATGAAGACAGAATAGTACTTCCAGACCTCAAACTATATTATAAAGCAACATTCATTAAAACCATCTGGTTTTGGTTAAAAATCAATATATAGATCAATGGGAGAGACTAGGCAAGGGAAAATCAGAAACAATGGAACTTAATAATCTTGTGTTTGACAAAGTGGGAAACATCAATGGTTTAGGCAAAAGCTCCTTATTTGACAAAAACTGCAGGGAAAATTGGAAAGCAACCTGGCAGAAATTAGGCTTAGACCGACATCTTACACACTATTCTTCAATACATTCTAAATACATATGCAACCTCATATTAATGACCAGACTATAAAAATTGAAATAGGAACAGATCATAGACCTCTCCAAGCTATGGGTAGGAGATTTATTCTTAACCAAACAAGAGATAGAGGCAAATACAAAAGATAAAATAAATAACTTTGATTACATGACACTGAAAAGCTTTTCACAAACAAAATTTATGCCCCTAGAATAAGAAAGACTGCTCCAAATCACTAACAATAAGAGATATATGCAAATCAAAATAATCCTGAAGTTTCATCTCACATCCTATAAACTGGCAAAGATGACCAAAAAATGGCAGTACTCAATGTTGGAGGGGTTGTGGGATAAGAGGCACACTAATACATTGTTAGTAGAACTGTGAGATAGTACAACCATTTTAGAAAGCGAATTGGAATTATTCAAACAAAGTGACTAAGCTATCTACACTCTTCCATTACTGGGCTTATATCCAAAGTTGTCAATAAGGAAAAAAATTACCACATACAACAAAATTTTTATAGCAGAATTTGTTGTGATAGCAAAGAATTGGAAGTAAAGTTGATGCCCATCATTTGGGGAATGACTAAATAAATTGTTGTATGTAATGGAATATTACTGTACTGTAAGACATGATTTGTGTGATAAATGCAGAGACACATGGAAAGATCTAGATGAATTGATGCAAAGCAAAGTAAGCAGAGCTCACCCCCCGCAAAAAAATATACACAACTACAACAATGTAAATAGAAACAAGTACACACCAAAAGATAAAAAGTGAGTGTAATAAAATTATGATGATGAAGCATGATGGGTACAAAAAGGTACAAGAAGACACCCCAACCTATCCCTTTGTGAAGGTGGGAGGGCCACAGGTCACACACTGCACATTTTCAGACTTTTTCAATGCAACGATCAGTTGTGCTACATTTTTTTCTTCTTTAAAAAAATATCATTTGGGGGTAACTAGGTGGCGCAGTGGATAGAGCACCGGCCCCGGATTCAGGAGAACCTGAGTTCAAATCTGGCCTCAGACACATAACACTAGCTGTGTGACTCTGGAAGAGTAACTTAACCCCATTGCCTAGCCAAATATATATATAATTTGTCATATGGGATGACTCCCCAAAAGGGAAAAGAGGAAGGATAATGGGGATAACTGATGATGTTAACATCAAAATGCGACAGCAAGGAAAACTTGTTTTAAAAAACCGTATGCTCTGAGATGTCAAACAAACTTATTACAGAAGTCCATTCCCTAAAATTTACCAGTTTCTCATCTTCCTCTGACTCTTCAATTCCTGTCATTAATAATTTACAGATTGCAAATAATTGCTAGAGTTGTATGAATCAATGGAAAGAGCACACATTGGCAGATCCTTCAAAGCATTTGATTGTCTTTAGGACAAAAAAAAACCCTAAATGAAGGAAGACATTGGCTACTAATACCTCATGAAATATTTGCCTTTAATTATAATTGAAATTCTATCAATTCTGACTCCTTAAAGGTCCAATACATATATACTACTTATGTGCTTTCATATGATTGTCTAAAAACAGGAGTGTATCATTAACAGGGTGGGAAGTTCAATTAGGGTTCATCAGGTTTGGGTTTTGTTTTCCTCTCAGTAAATGGGCAGAAGTAAGAATGGTAACTTGCTTTACTTCGTAGCAGTAACTTTACAGAGGGTATTATATATTCCAGTTAAATTAAAAGTAGAGTCAGGTAGAACACACAATTACATCCCTTCACCATCCTCATTAAATTTCAGTTCAACGGGGAATGGTGTTATTTCTACCTCCAGTTTTTCTATTAAACTTGTATTTTAGGCCAATACCACTGATGGGCTGCATCAAGCACCTGTGTATCTTATGTAATAGCAGCCAGTGGTGTATTACCAATAAGTGGGGTGTTTAATTGTTTCTAATTATTCCATGCAACTATTTCTTTTGTGTGAATAATCACAGATTGTTTAAGAACAGAGCCCCAGTTGACTATTTGGCAAAAATCAACAGGCAAGGCAGAAGCTTCAAGTTTTCTCTTGGGGCATTTCTGCAGTAAATTACATTTCATACAGAAACTCCAGCGATCTCGTTTTGAAATCTTGCTGGAATCACTGCGGCAAATTAGTTGATCTGTCAGATGAATGCTATTTGCAATTTCTAGTCATAGACTTGTGGTACACTCTTACTTCACGTTTGAATTTTGTCTTGATGAAATTGACTTAACAAGCAAGTGTTTATCACACTTACTGCTGGCAAACATTGAATTATCCATGCTCCTGTTGAACCTGACACACAGTTACTTTTGAGAAAATTTGACTAGGTTGGGAAGTTTACTTAGATAATTATATTACATCTCACATTGGCAATTTCAAAATATAACACACTACATCTCAAGGAATCATGCGAACTTCAAAAACCGTATGACAAATTCAGCCATCTCTAAGACAAAACCCGGCTGTGGTTTGAGAGGTAAATCACAGGGTCTCAGGGACAAACTGGGATCTACTCTTAAGTCAAGAAACAATGTAGTATACGGCTGTGCATGGAGTCAAATGAACCCTGCTCACCTGACTCCACGCTCAGCAGTATACTGCATTGTTTTTCAGCTCCTACTTCAGACACTGTGTGATGATTAGTCACTTAGAGACTCATTCTCCTGGGCGGCTAAAATGGGAATTAAAATCCTTACACTACCAACTTTACAGGATTTTTATGAGAAAGAGTTTTTGCAGACCTTAACATTCTATAGAAATCTGAGCCATCATACATAACGTGTAGATCTCGGTGGTCGCCGTATCATTAAAAAATAGAGGCTAACCCCCTGAAGGCACTGAGGTCCAAAGACATTAGGTGACTTGCTCAAAGTCATGTAGGTAATACTCAGCAAAGCAAGATTTCAAAAGCACATTTCCTGTCCCTTTCTGCTACACACTACCTCTTCCACTGTTTCCAAGAAAGTAAAGGTCAAAAATTTCAGGAAGAATAACATAGTGGCCACTTTCATGTGATCGAGGTGCTGGGTTTAACACCTTCTCATTTGCCAAAAGTGCCCAGTGACTCTGAATTTTGTCAAGGAACTTGGATTTTGCCTCATCTGCAAACCGTTATGTTCTGAGCCACATCGATAGTTTACAATAACCTGAGAGCAACTGGAAGCTGCCTAAATTGTTTGGAAGAAAGTGCTCCCCCCTGAACATGAATCATGCTCTTGGCATCTTTTAAGTCATTTCATTAGAAAGAGCATGACCAAGAAGAGCTAAGCATGCTATACCTTTAATAACTATAACATCCTTTCTTAATTCACAGGGGCCTTTGAAAATCAGACAGGTTTCAAAATCATTATATCAGGCCCAAGAAGGACTCTATCTCAGGTCAAATAAGCTCTATTATAATGTTGGAATGGCTCATCTCACTACAGTCTTGTAATAGACACAGATTTCAAAATATTCACTAACATACTCTATTCAGAGTTTCTCTGGCAGTGTTTTGGGTCTGAGATGTGCCATGGAAGGGTAACATACATACATACTCATACATACAACATACAGGGTTACTTGTTACATTGCTCAGTGTTACACCAACGCTCCAGTAAGAGCAAAGTGTCACGTGGAGAATACTGGAATAAAAGCATTTGGACTCCCTGCTCCCCAGAGACTATGCTAGGGACTAGGGTGGAGCAAGGAGAGCTAAATTCAGGTTGGGTGATTTAATTGAGAGCCACCCAGAGAAGCCCAGTTACCTTTTAGTATGGTATGGTGGGGGTAAATGGAAGAATGGGTAAATTCCACTATATTCATAAGGTGCACAGTCCTACAATCATGGTGAAGAAGAATTAACCCTACAAATTATGCCCTGGAATAGATAACCCAACATCTATTCATCCATCAGTCAGCCTGTTAACTGGCAAGTATTTATTAAATGCTTTCTATATGCCAGGCATTGTACTAAGCAATTGTGGGTATGAAGAAAGGCAAATTGACTTCTCCATTAGAATGTAAGCTTTTTGAGGATGGGAACTGTTTCTGCCTTTCTCTGTTTCCCCAAAACTTAACACAACATTTGGCATGTAGTAAGCACTTAATAAGTGCTTCCTGACTGATTTACTGAAAAAACATCAACCACTTAATAAATAATTTCTTAAGTATTGACTCTGTGCAAGGCATTGTGCCCAGAACTATGAAGACAAGACAGAGAAAGAGTGGGTTACAAAGGGAAACAAAGCTTAACAAGGAGCCAACAGATGGGCTCAAGTCCTTCCTCTGGCACTTAGTGGTTGTACAACTGTGGTCAAGTCCCTTCTCTCTGAGCTTCCCTCTTCTCATCTGTAAAATGGGTATAAGATTCTCATAGCCTACATCTCTCATGGCTGCTATGAGTAAAGCACTTTCTAAGTCTCAGAGCATTAGGTAAATCAGAGTTGCTTTACTCTACAGAGGAATAGAAGATGGGGCATTTACCAGGTGCCCCCTCTGTGCTAGGCATGATGATAAGCATTCTACAAATATTACCTCATTTCATCCTCACAACAACCCCGGGAGCTAGGTGCTATTATTATCCCCATTTTACAGTTGAGGAAACTGAGGTTAAGTGATTTGCCCAAGGTCACACAGCTAGTAAGTGTCTGAGGTTAGATTTGAACTTGGGTCTTCCTGACTCCAGGCCCAGTATCCACTGTGTCACCTCGCTGCCATCACAGATACTCAAATCTATCTGTGTTTTCATCCATTTAGGAATCCTCACCAGTAATACAGTAATACAACCCAACCTGTGTGACTTTCATCCATATGATCCCCTAAATTCACTATTCAATGTGCTGGAGGCCTTCATCAATTTCCCTTGACATTGTGATGATGCCCATTCTGACTATGCACCTATAGACACTGGCCTTTGAAAGGTAGAGTTATTTTAGGGGAGAGGCATTAGAAATAATACAAAACAATTCATAGGATTTGGTGATTCGTTGGACCACAAAAGAGTTGGGGGATGGGGAGGGCACAAAATGACCATGAAGTTTTAAGCCAGGGTGACTTGGAAACTTTAGTTGCTCTTAACAGAAACAGGGAAGTCGGGAATATCACTAAGACTGGAGAGAAAGAGGATCTGTTCAGTTTTAGATAATTTTAGAGGTGTAATACAATGGATGTTGAACTGGCTTTGAAATTCAAAGGATTCCTGACAGCTAGCTGCCCAGCGAATAGAGCTCTGGACCTGGAGTCAAGAAGACCTGAGTTCAAATGTGGCACCAGACCCTAGGCAAGTCACTTGACTTCTGTCTGTCTGACTTTTCTCTTCTGTAAAAGAAGGTAACAACAGCACCTACCTCACAGGTTTCTGTGAGGATATATGACTATGCTTATTAAGTGCTTACTATATGCCAGGTACTGTGCTATATCATAGGAATATAAATAAGAGGGAAGTCCCTTCCCTCAAAGACCTTACAATCTAATGGGAGAAGAAAATACACAAAAGAAATCTGAAAGGGTGGGGCTAGGGAAGGGGAGAGTGCCAGAGGGTACTCCATGTAGGTGCTTGATGAAGATGATGATGGAGATGAAACCAAGCAGAGCAGCCAGTAGCAAATGAATAGGTGGCTAGGATTTTAAGCCCTCAATAAAGGATCAAATAAAGTAATATTTTTAAGCACTTAGCATATCGACTGGGACATAGTAGGCACTTAACAAATGCTTATTTCCGCCCTTTATCAAGTTCCGAATCTGATTGTGTGACCCTAGACACCATGAAATCTGACTCTCTAAGACTCATAATTGCAGAATGATTGAGAATCCGCATTGATGCCACTATCCCCACAATGATACACAAAAGTTATACTATTGGAAACCCAGGAAATATTATGGAGGGCACAAAAATATAAGTAGCAAGGGGGCAGAGGCATCTTTGACCCAGGCATCCCCCAAATTCCTCAGGGCAATTATAACTCTTTGTGCCTCAGTGTCTTCAACTGTAAAATGGGGGAGAGGAGTAGACAAGAGGGCCTTTGGGGTCCCTTCTATTTCTAAAGCTATGAGCCTGTGAAACTCTGTGGTTATTGACAGGCATTTATCTCTCTACGTATATAATCAGTCACTTGCTTAGACATTACATCTCCTTCTCCAGTTAAGGGAAAGAAAAATGAACATCGTATTCTAGGAAGTACAATGATAGTAGGGAGAACGAGACACTCTTGGAATAGAGGTGGAAGTACAAATGGGATGTTGTGATGTGCCTGGAGATTCCCTTGGGGTGGTGATTTCAATCAATCAGTCAACGAACAAACATTTACAAAGTACCTTCTATATTTCAGGTAAAAAATACATGAATGACACAGTCCTTGCCAATAAGAATCTTAAATTCTATTGAGAGATGGGGACAACATGTACATAGAGAAGTAGGTACAAAATAAATACAAGGCGCTTTGGGGAAAAGGATGCACTAATAGCTGAGAAAAGGGGGGAGGGAGGGGAAAGGGGTGGAACAAGAAAGGTATCGTGTAAGAAGTGAGCCTAAAAACTGAGCTTTCAAGGAAACTTGGTGCTCTAAGAAGCTGATGTAAGGAGAGAGTGCATTCCCGGCATGGGGGACAACTAGTACAAAGGCCCTGAGGTGGGAGACTCCCATCTCTCTACAAAAAAAGGAAAAGAGGTACATTTTCTCCACTTTTCTCTGGGGCTAAGCTTGGTCTTCATAATTATGTAATATCCAGTTTCCTTTTTTCTTTCATTTTACATCATTAGAGTATAAATATATTTAATGATGAATATATGTATATATTTGAGTGTGGATGGAGTATATGTGTGTGCATATATGCATGCATGTAATTTTCCTGGTTCTATTTGCTTATCTTTGTATTAATTCATATGTCTTCCCTTGCTTCTCTGAATTCTTCGTACTTGTCCTTTCTGATGGGATAGTAATATCTCATTATATTGGTATACCACAGTTTGTTTAGCCATGTCCCAAATGATGGGTATCTACTTTATTTTCAATTCTTTATTACCACAGAGTGCTTCTATGAATATTTTAAACCCTGTTCCTTAAAAGGGAGAAGCAGTAACTAGCAAAATGTTTCTCCTCACCACCACCCCTTTTTCCCCAAAAACTGTAACACTCCAAATAAGGAATGACTGAGGACCATCTAAGATCTCTTAAGGTCATTCTAGACTACATCAGAAACTCTGGGCCTACTTCAAACTGGTCCCATGCCTGATCTGGCCAGAATGCAATGAGCCTTTAAAAGTAGAAAGCCCAAAGGGAAGGTGGTATTTGCCAAAACTTGCACATTGTGACGCTCCCATCACCGTTATAACAACATGACAGCACCCCCATCCCACTCTCCATAGGGCTTTTCATGCAGAGATATCAGGAGGCAGCTGTCTCTTTGAATCTCAGGCCTAGATTCTGTGTTGGAATGTAGACTGTTCACAACTTGGCAGCACACCAACCAGCCTCTCGCTAGAGGACTGGTCACGGGAGGGAATGCCAAGACATGTCAGCCAGACACCAGTAACTGAGTCACACAGCCTGTAAGTCTACTTGAACCTAAATTACGGTGGCAGGAGGTAAGCATCAGGAGATTGGAAGGCCTGGTGAACTTTTCTGAGTAGCAGTCATGATGAAAATGCCCATGTCATTTCAGCTTCTTGAGTGTATCTATCCATTTCATTTCTTCCTCTTGGCTGGCTCGGTTACAAGCATTGTGCTATTCTTATTTACCCTTGTTTGTCTAATCCTTGTTTGAAGTCTGCTAAACTATTTGCCTATTTATCAGGGTGGCCCTAATTTGGAACATAGAAACTAATGGCATTTGGAAAATTGCCCTGAAAGGAGTCACCCATGTACTGTGATATATCATAAATATGGATGACTAGAAAGGAAGATGCTACGCTTAAGATGCAAATGAGCAGAGAAATGAGATGCAGCAAGTTGTGTGTGCTAGAGATTCAAATCCTGATGGAGAAGTCCCTGTAGGGTCACCAGACAAAAAGCAGGTTTATGCTTTCACTACCCAGTGAGGCTGCAGTCAGTACCACAGTCTGTCACATGGCGTTAATTGAATGGGATACTAATAGCAGGAGATGTGTGCCAGCAGCCGCCTGGCCCCCTGGTACAGAGTGAGGGAGCAGGCTCAGTGGAAGGCACCATGGCAGGGGCACTCTGGGTCACAGCAAGAGTCCACAAATCCTAGCACTGGGAGAATTCGAGTGGTCCCAAGAGAGCTGCACACAGTGGCTGAGGAAATGAGAAGCATTTCCCCTTGCAAGAAATACAAATGCTACTGATGAGGATAAATGGTTGTCAAGTGAAATTGTCATACCATCAAATCCAACTTCTTTCATTGCTCTTTCAAAATTCGAATTGTTTAGAATCTTCCATGCAAATTGCATCCCCAAAGTATTGTCCAAATTAATCACAGGTGACCAAGGAATGATTTCTTTTTGCAATTTAAAAGAGCAGAGATTTAGGTTCTGTTCACTCAGTGAAGACATGGTAACAATAAAAATATATATTATATATATATGTATATATATAATCTTATATGTGTATATTCATCCATTCATTCATTTATTGAGAGCCCTTGTAGTTGTTACTTATTGTTCAGTCCTTCAGTTGTGTCCAACTCTTTATGACCCCCTGGTCAATACCATCTATGGGGTCTTCTTGCAAAGATACTGGAATGGTTTGCCATTTCTTTCTCCAGTAGATTAAGGCAAATACAGGTTAAATGACTTGCCCAGGGTCACACAGCTAGTAGGTGTCTGAGGCCAGATTTGAACTCAGGTCTTCCTGACTCCAGGCCCAATGCTCTATCCATTGAGCCATCTAGCTGCCTTTGTAGTTGTTACTATACATTTTTAAATTACACTCTCTTCTCCTCTTACCTTTTACTTTCAATTCCTTCTTCCCTCTATCACTGGACATTCTTAGGATTGAATATTCATATTCTTATTTCATATGTGTGTATGTGGTATATATATATGTGTGTGTGTGTGTGTACGTGTGTATGTATGTATATGTATCATGTATATTAATTAACTCCATATATACATATACATTTAAGTGCATGTATTTATTAAATGCATTAAATGCATATACATTTAAATATGTGTATATATGGGGTATATAGAAAGAGAAAAATAGAGATAATGTATAATATACCATGATATGTAAATATGTATATATGTATAATATAAAAATATGAATATTCAATCTTAAGAATAGGCAGTGACAGAGGGAAGGAGGAATTGAAAGTAAAAGGTAAAAGGAAAAGAGTGTTATTTAAGATTTATAGTAACAACTAGAAGGTCCCTCAATATGGGCCCTTGGAAGGCAAGCAATAAAATGCAAACTTGGTTTTTAGTTTTGCTTACCCTGTGCATGGAAATTCCTCATTGTTTACCACTCCATTCAGCTACCTACATCCCTTCTCCTGCCTGCAGTCACAAGTTCCATCCCTGACCCAAAGCTGTAATCCCAGCACCAAGTGTTATTCATAATGTGTCAGAAAAAGGAAAAGGCAGAGAGATAAAAGATGACAAGAGGACAAAGAGGATGGAAAGAAGGAAGGAGGACAAATGAGAGCAAAAAACCAAAAAGCTCTAGTTTTCTGTTGTCATAATTCCAATCACCTCAATATTTTTTCAAAAATCTTAGAAAATATGTAGAAAACAACATTAATCATAACCAAAGTATTAGGAATACTATGAGTGGTAACAGACCAGTCTCAGAAGTCTGACTTATCTGAACCTCATCCCTACAATAGGGCTTGTTCAATTGGGCTAAAAAGCTCTCAAAAATGCACCAATTTACAGGATTTCTACTACTTTCTGCTTCTGGGGAGGAAAAAAAACCATCTGAAAGGACAGCCTCTCTCCTGAACATAGAAATTTGAAAAAGGCACAAGGAAAGAAAGAATTCACCCAGATCCCCCAGTGGGCTTCCTGAACAGGACACTTTGCAAGCCCTTTGATAATTTTATAAAGAATTCTGATCCGTGATCAGATGTCTTAGATGTATTAGAGGGTCAATCAAACATTTATTGATCACCTAATATATCAGGAAGGGGAAGGCATACAAGCAGTATAATGTAAGGTTTCTACCCTCAAGGAGATTAGTTTCAAAAGCTACAATACAATAAATCAATCAACATATACTTATAATGTGCTTACTATATTCAAGGTACCATGTTTAAATGCTAGGAATACAAAGACTTGAGAGGAAGAGTCCCTACCTTCAAGAACCATCTTTTCTAATGGAGGAATTGAGACACACATATGTAAATAAACACAAGACATACAGAGCCAATACTTAACTTTAGTTAGGAAGGCTGGAAGGACTTTGTAGAAGGTAATGTTCGAAATGATTCTTGAAGGAAACTAGAGATTCCAAGAAGTAGAGAAAAAAATTAATTGCTGTTGTTGTTATCGTTGTGTTTGTCCTTTGTTCTCAAAGAGGACCGTAACATCAGGGAGGTGATAACATGACTTGCAATTGACTTTGATTTGAGTGAGGGAGGGCTGTGCAACATCACTAGCCTCCCTTTCTCCTTCAGAGCCATCTGAGTCCAGTGGCCAGATGGATAGGGTAATGAACCTCCAGGATCATGGGTTCATTTAATTCCTAGATTAAGATTTACAAGAGATCTCAGGAGTCATATTCCATAAACCAGTCATTTACAGATGAAGAAATTTAGGGCCAGAAAGATGTTACCACCACCAGAAAGGAGCTAGAGGGAAAACGAGGGCCGATGGAGTGGGATGGAAAAAAGGCTAGCTTAACTCCAAATCACTAAGCAAGGAGTAATCTGAAACTTTCAACAAACTTCCTGGTACCATCCTCTTTTGGGAATTGAAGTGAGTTGTGTAGGTGGTGTAGTGGATACAGTGCTGGTCCTAGAGTCAGGAAGACTCCTGCATTCAGATTTGGCCTCCTCAGACACTAATTGTGTGACCCAGAACAAGTCACTTAACCCTGTTTGCCTCAGTTTCCTCATCTGTCAAGTGAGCTGGAGAAGAAAATGGTAAACCACTCCAGTATCTCTGTCAAGAAAACCCCAAATGGGGTGGTGAAGAATCAGACATGACTGAAAAACACCTGAACAATAACAAAAGCACCTGTCCCATAGCCTCAGAAAATGAAATTGAAAAATGGAAAAGGTCTACAAAGATGCTTAAAACAAACTCTTTTTCAACATCAAGATATTGGAAACACCATACTTAGGCTCATACATGATAGTCCTGTTTATTCTAAAACAAATGAAAAGAGCACTTAAGGAAATACAAGCAACTGGGAAAGAAGATGGACACACAGAAAAAGTCTGCCCTGGAAGTGGCTTGATTTTGAGGTTATTGAGGCACCTTTTCTCAAGCTATATCAAAGAGGAGAAGATGAGAAAGGGGTGGGTGGAAATCTCTAATAATTGTAATAATGATAGCTAATTTTTCCAGAGTGTCTACTATGTGCCAAACATCTCATTTAATTCTCACAACCACCTTGGGAGGTAGGTGTTATTATTATCCACATTTCACAAATGAGGAAACTGAGGGAAACAGATTCAGTGACTTGCCCAAAGTCACACAACTAACAAATGTCTGAGGCTGGATTTAAACTCAAGACTTCCTGACTCCAGGTCCAGCACCACCTAACTGCCTCTGACTTTATCGTCAATTACCCATCCCCCTCTGAAAAAAAAAGGAAGAATAGAAAAAATTAGATTCAGACTCATATGTGTACTCTCCCACCTATGCAAAATATTTATGGAAAATTGTATATTTGTATTAAGGGCATCTTTGATGAGGGTATTAGAAGGGGAAACAGGCTTTTGCCAGCCACATTCCACAATAGACCACACATATTTACAATAACACAGTTGACTGAAAAGTATAGAGCCTACAAAATCCTGTTGTGTTTCTTTCTTGATTCCCAAAAAGGATTTGATTTAGTAGTCACATGATGCACTTAGGCTCTCCTACAATGAGATGTCTCCCATGAATATGTCAAAAATCATACAAGATACTTTCAAGATGCAACAACAGAGATAACTTTGTTTGACAGTGACTTGATTATTAGTGTCCAATATCCACTATACCTCTCTGAGAGATGTTGCAAATGAGTTTATATTCTAAATTAGTGTTAGCCTTGGGTACCCTGTCACTCTATTTGGCAATGAGATAAAGTGTTTGCTGGGTAAGGAGGTTCCTAGGATCTTTTGGCCTCCTCATTATGACTACTGATTTATATTACTTAAATTTCTTTATGAAATGATTATAAAGCAGGAGAGTTATAATCACCAAAAGTGTTCACCATTGGCGTGAAGGATCTCTAGCTTAGAATTCTGTTTGAAAGGGCACTTTTTACAGGTGGTATAAAGTCTTCCAGATACTCCCATTTACGGATGACATCGAGCTAATTCAGTAAATCTTGGATGATAGCAAAACCTCATAGAAAAGACAAATAATGATTCAAAAGAGTTTTCCCTCACTAGCCATGAAAGAAAAACAAAGAGGATGAAAAAAAAACCATTTTTTAAACTCTGATATGATGTTGGATACAAAATCCATAGAATTTGTCCATCATTATGTATAACTTTGACCAGCACTGCAAATGAATGATGAGCCAGCCACAGAATTGAATAGGAGGCTAGGAGTAGTCTGGCCTGGCTTTGGGAAACTGAGCAGTTGTTTTAATGACTCCAAGTTTTTTCCTTAAAATAAAAGTCTGTCTTTTAGCACTGATATTGTTCCTGTGATAATGATATTGAGCATTTTACCCATGAGAGTGTGTTCCTCCAAGGGACCTGGCCCTTGTTAGTGAGGAGAACCCAGGTGTGAGAAATCCAATGTTCCTTTTGGTTGTCATGGCAAGAGGAGAGGTTGAAGTGAACTGCAAGCCTCTGATAAGTCAATAGGCAATGGAGACCATAATCTGGCTACAATAGATGGGGGTACTAGACAGATGAGGTATCAGACAGCAGAAGTATTATGGACAATGCCATCAGAGAAACGTATTAGTGGAAAAATATGTGCTAACCACAGAGTGAGAGCAAAGGACAACCAATAGACAGCCCACTTACTCCACAGCTGTCCCTGTAATTCAGAGGAATACAAGGGGAGTCTCCAGAATATTAGATGGACCCTCTATGACAAATTTATGGGAGGACATGAATGAGAGTTGCACAGGGTGGGCAGGCATGCATAGGTTGTGATCTTCATTACTAGAGGGAATCTTTACATCAGTGAAATTCTGGATCCTCTAGAAGATTGGAATAGATTCTTCCTTTGTCCCCATATCCCTCTATGTCTCCTCTTTTCACACTTTCTTCATTTCTGTCTCCTATTCTCTTCCTTAGCTGAATAGACTATAACATAAGATTTAAATATATATGCATATATATGAAGTTAAAATGTTTGTATGTTTATTGAAGTTTTTTCTTCTGTTTATTCAAATGTGGGCATATTTAACGTTTTATGTATCAAAAATCCTAACCTATAACACTAACTCAGGCCTACACAACCTGCGGCATGCCAAAGGATTTTGGGCGGCCCACGAAAAATGTAAAGGAAAACATTCAAACATCCTCTACATTTTTTGTGGCCCTCCCAAAATCCTTTAGCATGCCCATGGGCCACAGGTTGTACAGGCCTGCGCCAACTAAACTACTTTCTATTTCATGATTACTTTCTTGCATGCTATAAGCTCCTTGAAGACAAAAACAGTTTCATCTTGGTCCTTGTGTCCCCAGCGTCTAGTTCATGGATGTTTGTGGAATAGAATTAATACCCTTAATAATAACGCTCAATGGAAAAAAATAGACTATTTGACTCTATTTCAGGCCTTGAGTATATTCTCCTCTCTACTTCTCTACTCCACTATATAAAAAGGTGGAGATGGAGAGGTTCCTCTGGGATGTTTTTTAACATATAAAATAGTGTGACTTTGAGTACAGGGTGACATGAATGTTCATCTCCTTGCTATATTACAGTTAGCTTCAGGTATCTTCTGAAAACAACCTCCTTGAGACAGAAATATATCAGTGAGATTTTGCTTTGATAGTCATTTCATTTCTTGAAAATGCTAGTCTCAAAGTGATCTGGCTATTTGTTGTAAAAAACAAAGATATACTCTAATGAATTTTTTCCCAAAGTGACTTTGGCAGGTAGGGCCTTAGATCTCCTGCAGGAAAGACAAAAAGGATAGAAAGAGGGCTCCAGGATTTATTTATATTTCAGTTTTAGATTAAGTGGCATTTTTGGAGCAATGCTATTGGACATTTCTGAATTAACTCTGCTACCAAGTCCATTCACATCTGATAAAAGAAAAATAAGTTAGACGCCCAGCTACCAGAGAAAAGGAACAAGGAAGAACCTAACACAAGAAAAATATTTTTTTCAAACTCTCTACATTTTCCGTACTAGCTGTAGTGTGAATAAAACTGCTGTGCAACCATTCACTGGTGCTATTTAAAAATCAAACAGCTTTAGGAAAATACCAGTGGTTTTAATTATTTCTCCATTGGGAATCATTGGCTTTCATTTAGGAGGTTAGATGAGGTTGTTTGCAGCCAAATAGCAGCTCAGAAACAGAGGGAGGACCTCCACCAGCATCTCCTTACCAATGTCACAAAGTCATAACAGAGTGAGTTGTGTAGCACTCTGGATTCCCCTGCAAAGCTGAAGGGCTAATGTGACATATCACCCCTGCTCAGAATGAAATGAGGGATTGGGTTTCAGAAGGCAAGATCTTACAGCATAGCCTGAATCTGACAGGCTTTTACTGATTCCGCCATAGCATTGACTTGGAAACCTTTACATCATGGCCTTGGCAGGTTCCCAGCTTCCTGCAGCATAGGCAGCCTACTGTTTTTCCTCTGACTTCCCTAAAATAGCTGAGCAGAGATTTAGTATATTTGGTACGCGTGGTCCTTATAGGCCAGAGTATTGTCAGGTTTGGTTCTGCGGGCAAGCAGAGAGCTTTGTAGGCTGACAGAAGAAAAAAAGAAAGGTGGTTTGGGGGTGCTGGTTTTGTTCTGTTTCTGAAAGTGCCATCCTTATCCAACCGACTTGGAACAAAAGCATCAAGAGACCTTTAGCATTTTTAACTTCTGGATTTATTTTCATTTTGGGGGCCCATCTGCACATTATTAAATCAAGCTTAGAATGAGTGATATTTTCCTTATTCACTTTCTTCTCAGTCACTCCCATCTTTTTATATGTTTCAGTGTATAATAGCATCTGATGCTGCCTCTTTTCATGTTATTACAGCATCTTTTATCAGTTTTGGAAAAGTTAGTGAAAATCAGGTAAGTCCTTATTATGACTTGAAGCAAATTTATCTTTGATTTGCAAATGGAGGAATTTAAGGCACAGAAATTTTAAGAATCTGACAGGAAGAAGGACTGGACTTCTGATTTTGTAGAGAATTTCTAGGTGAGGAAGCATCTTCTGTTAATGCAGGTCAGTAACTTCTCTTCTGCTAACAGTCTTTAGTGAGTTACCTACAGAATTGGGAGGTTAAGTGATTTGGTCAGGGTGGCTAGCATGGGCCAAGGAGAGGACTTCCACTTACTTTCTTGGCCTCTGGCAAGGCTTGGCTGTTGGGTCCTAATCTCCCAACTCCCAATCTACTTTTGACCTCTACAAACATATAGCAAGATTCTCTCATTAGTATGTGACTATAACTACACTAACAAGATCAATCAGATGTACAGATAGGGAAACAGGATGAAGTAGTGAAGAGCTTACTGGACTTCGAGCCCAAAGGCTTAGGTTCAAACCTAAGTCCTGCCACTGGGTGACCTTAGGCAAATCTCTTAACCTCTCATGACCTCAGTTTCCTCATATCCATAAATTGATGACCATTGGTCAAAATCTGAGGTGTCAAACATGTAGCCCAAGAACCTCATTGTGGCCTGCAGCACTCCCAAATATAGCCTGACCTAATTAAAATGTAATTGGGAAGTACTTAACAAAATAAATAAAAATACAATAAATCCTAGATAATGTTAACATGAGGTTTTCTAAGCCAGTATGTAGCTCACAGGGACCATTAGTTTAGCAGCCTCCTCTCCTTTTCTATTTGAGTCTAATGCCATTAGTCTAAATGATAGCTAAGATCTCTTCCAACTCTAAAATGTCTGTGATAGTATCCTATACACTATTATTTGGAGGATGCCAGAAAGGCCCTAATGCCCCCAAATAGCTTTCCTACCTACTGTGAGAAATTTCACAAAGATTCCTTCCTTTAGGGTAAGCATTGATCTCATTAGGCATACTCCTTTAAAATGCAAATGGAAATGTTTTAGAGGAATAACTCATTAATGTTATCCTTCTCTAACCAGGCACTTTGTTCTGGGAGGGGAGCCTCTGGGACTGGAAAGGAAAAATACTGAAATGGAGAGAAAGTCCAGCTAAAAGGAAAGGGGAATGAAGATAACTTTCACTCACCTCATAGTGGTCCCCAAAGCTGGCCCTACTCCTTTTTTCTACTATCTTTGACTCTCCCACAAAGTGCAGGCATACTTAGAATGGCCAGAAACCTCTGCTTTTTGAAACAGTCCTGATTTCAGAAAAGAAAGAAAAAAGTGACCTTTTAACATGATGTTGAAGGAAAAAATAGAGGCAGCATAGCATTTTGGATAGAGAACTGGCTTCTGAATTGGCAAGACCAGGGTTCACATGCCACTTTTTTTTTAAATTTTTTAATATTTTTATTTAAAGTTCTGAGTTCCAAATTCTATCCTTCCCTTTCCCCCTCCCTGGGATGTTAAGCAGTAAGATATAGGTTATACACGTGCAATTAGGTAAAATATTTCCATATTAGTCATTTTGTATAAGAAGATTCAAATAAAAGAAAAAAAATGAAAGAAAGTGGAAAATAGCATGCTTCCGTCTGTATTCTATCAATATGAGTTCTTTGTCCAGAGGCAGATAGGATGCTTCATCATTAGTCCTTTGGGATTGTCTTGGATCATGGTATTGCTGGGAATGGCTAAGTCATTCACACTTCATCAAATAATATTGCTGTTACTGTGTGTACACAGAATGTTATAACATTCTCCTGGCTCTGTTCACTTCACTATGCATCAGTTTATGTAAATCTTTCCAGGTTTTTTCTGAAATCATCTTGCTTGTCATTTCTTATAGCACAGCAATATTCCATTACAATCATATACCACAGTCAAGTGCTACTTCTGAGATATACTCTCTCTGTGACCAGGGGTGGGGAACCTGTGGCCTCAAGGACTCATGTGGCCCTCTAGGTCCTCAAGTGGGGCTCTTTGACTGAATCCAAACTTCACGGAACAAATCTGTTTGTTTGGATTCGATTCACTTGAGGACCTAGAGGGCCATATGTGGCCTTGAGGTCTCAGGTTCCCCACCCTTGTGCCTATCACTTAACTTCTGGGTGCTATAGGAAACTTCCTGAGACTGTAAGTTACTGAAAAGATACTCACTCATACTGGCAGAACCAGTAACAAAAGAATACCTCTTGTCAGATTTCTTGTCTCAATTTTTGTTTTGGAAAATACGGTTGCCATAGTCATGCTTCCCAGTGTGACAGCGAAGAAGAAACAAACTCCCTTCTCTCTCTCATACCCTTTAAAGCAACTGCAGGAAGCAATAGAATAGCAGAGAATAGCTTTTCCACATCTGCCACACTGTTCCCTTAGCAATACCCTAATTATGCCACTGCTGATCAGCGTAAGGCTTGTGAATAAGACAGAGAAGAAATGAAACAGAAATGGTCAGACTTTGGTCTCAAGACTGATGATGCTTGCTGGTGACCCAGCTCATCATTAACAAAGAACATCCATTGTGGACCCACAGACACATCATAGCAGCAGGAAACTGAGCCATGACATATGATTCTCAGAAATCAAAAATGAAAAGGAAACACATTACTACATGTAGGAATTATTATCAAAGAATCTTCATCATCTAGAACTACTGACCTCTTCTTGTGAACCAGAGGGCAGATAGTCAGCTGCCATCCCAGCTGTTGCCCCTTGTAGCTCCGGGGCTGGTGGGCTGGTAGGTCAGTCTGCCTATTATTTTCCTTCCTGTAATATGAAGTGACTGACACAACCTGATGTAATTTATCCCTGGGTAGCATGTCACCAGAGAAACATGGGGGAGGGGAAAGAGGAATCTTTAAGAAAAAGGAATCCAGACATCTTGTCCAGCTGACAATATGGGTCTTTCCCTAATAATAGCTTCTAAACATGAGAAACTCTAGGTGTACACATCAGTTTGAAAAACAACACCTCTGAAAGCATTTATATTAAACCTCTTATACAAGCCACTTTCCAAGCATTATCCCATTAATCTTCACAACAGCCTGATGAGGCAGGTAGAACTATTTGCTCTGCAATTTTAAATACCCCAGTTAATAAGTTGAGTATAGAGGACCCAAATGACATTGTCAGACATAGTCGCAGATCTGGATGTCAGCTCATGACAAGCCAAAGCAGAGCCCTAGCACCCAGTGAGGGCATTTCAGGTCACCGGGAGTGGAGGCCTTCCTCTTGTTACTCAGCTCTGACACCTGCTGGCTTAACAGGAAAAACATTTGTGATAACTCCTTTTATTTGCTATCAAGTATCACCAGCATCCAGGCAGTTCTGAATTTTCGAATGGGTTATGTTCAAAAAGAATTTGTTCATAAGTCAGCTGTTTGTAATTTGGAAAACTTTCATAGAATAAGGTTATAGAGGGGCGGCTAGCTTCCCAAGCTAGCCCACAAAGTCCATCACGCAGCTGAAATAATATCCATTTGTGATAAAAATTTATTATTTCAGATTCATTGCTCATGGCTTCATAGATTTAGAACTGAAGGGTGCCTTAGAGGTCAGAAATCACCTAGTCCAGCCCTTTCATTTTTAGATGAGGAAACTGAGGCACATAGAGGGTAAGTTAGCTGAAGAAGGCCACTCAGGTAATCAATAGCAGAGTTGGGGTTCAAATCTAGATTCTCTGATTCTAAAGTCAATATACTTTCCACTGTACCGTACTTCCTGATAAATAACAAAAGGAGAGAACAGAGATACATCATAGTAGAACTAAGGATCCTGTGTCCACTATTTCTATTTATGTTCTATTCAGACCATTTGTTTACCAGCAATTGTGTTATTGTGGAACTTTGTGATGCAAGTTGGCCAATCCTTCTTGCAGTGTGACCCATCCCACATCTCCTAAAGGAGTAAAACATTTCCAGTCCATGTGGTTTCTGTCGGCCTTTTCATTTGTCGATGGCAACTCAGAAAACTCTGCATGTTGTTCTTTCCACCATGTGCCGGGTGATCAGAAGTTTCTGCTCTCTACTTTTAATTTATTATGATGCAATATTCAGACGCTTGGATCATCATAGGCAGTACTGTTAAGTGGAAAGGAAAATATGTAACTGAGAAGAGTTAGAACCCTACATTGAGTTCAAAAATAGATCAGTGTCAAACAAGAACCAAGAAGTGTTTCTCAGATGAGTCTTTGAGCATAGGAATGTCTCAGGCCAATGAGCAATACGGAGACTATTACAATAGGTCAGAGTGAGGGCTTGCACTACGGTGGTGGCTCTACTAATGGAAAAGAGGGAAATCAGAGAAATGTTGCTTTTATGTACTTTCAGTACTTACCTGACTGACACCCAGACATTCACCATTAACATTTAGCTCCCAATCTGCCTTTTTGCTGGTCTTTGTTTTGTTGACATCTCCAGTGTCAACAGAATATGTAGAGAGAGTGATTTCCTTGATCTTTATGACCAAAAGAGGAAGTATTGTAATCTACTGTGCTGTCAGAGCAAGGTCTGTGTCTTTGTGATATTGTAGAAGGTTATAGAACCAGGGCTAAAAGCAAATTCAGACATAAACTAGCCCAAACTCCTCACTTTATAGACTAGGAAGTTAAGGTCCAGAGATGCACAATGACTTGTCCAAAGTCTTCTAGCTAGTTAAATGACCAATTTGGACTAGAACCCAGGTCTCTTGATTTCTTCTCAATTTCTCTTTCCACTACACTATGTCTTTCAACTAAGAAGTTTAATGTCTTACCCCAAATCGGAATTTACCCCATCTGCACTGACAAAAATACAAGTTAAAGATTCAAGCATCTCCATAGGAACTCTTTAGCTCAGTATCAACAGACAAAGAAATCAGTCTTGAAATACATCTGATGACATGATAGACTGGTAAAGTCAAATCTCTCCAGAAGCAAAAATTAACTATGATTACTTCATGTAAGACATCACTCAAACCAATCAAATGTTATTTTGGGAAATCATAAATTTATATCCACCGTCAGTTTGTCACTCATTAAGTTCTTATAAGAATGATTAGGAAATTATTTTAATAAGTAAATGTTAGTCTTAACCTCTTGTTAGTTTGATAGCTTTGAAATATGAAATGATATCATTCTGTTGGGTTTATGAAAAGTCTCTGGGCAATTCTCTGGGGATTGTTATCATCCCACACAAGGATGCACTTTGTCCAGAAGGAAGGAGGATTCATTCTACCATCACGTTCATAAACCACTTTTATCTACCATGTATTCTCAAAAGTGTTCGCATATGCAAGAACCATGGGAGCAGACTTAAAGCTTTATGGGGTGTCGTTTTGGTGACTGACATGGATCACCACCCCCGGCAGTTGACAAAGACAGCAGGCACCACTGCATAGCAGGGATTTACTGGAGCACCAGCTGCATTTTGTTCATAGCTGCTTTGAAAGATGCTGATCATCCTGTCTAGGCTTTCCCTGACTTTTATCTAAGGTGATCATGTAGAACACCCTCTGCACTGAGTTGTAGAGAGATTTAGGAGAAACATACTCATGAGCAGGTAGATTGACTGCCATACTGATAGATTGGCACAAGAAGTCAAGCTGAGGAGGGAAGTGTGTAGGATATTAGTAGTTCTGTGATAAAGAAGTTAGCTTGGTCTCAACAATCCGAAAGGTAAGTTCTAGCATTGGGATGGAAAATTATTGCCTATATCCAACCCCTACTTTCTATAAATAAAGGTGAATAGCTCCAGGCTAATCTGATCTAGGTGTGTCTATGTCCAAGAGAGGGGGTGTGTGGGGAGGGGGGAGATTATTCAGAATGCACTTTCAAGTTTCATGTGTTATTAACATTTTCTCCATCACTTTCTTGGGTAGCAAGGTGGCACAATGAATACAGTGTCAGGTTTGGAATCAGGATGACTCATCTTCCTGAGTTGAAATCCAGCCTCAGACTCTTACTAGCTATGTGACCCTGGGCAGTCACTTAATCCTGTTTGCCTCAGTTTCCTCATCTATAAAATGAGCTGAAGAAGGAAATGGCAAACCACTCCAGTATTTCTGTCAAGAAAACCCCAAATGGAGTCACAAAGAGTCGGACACAACTGAAAAAATTACTGAACAAGCCATCACTTTCTTGAGTCTGGACAATCAACAATAAATAAATAAATAAATAAGATAATTAAATAGATTAATAAATAAATAAAGCAAGCTCTGAATCCTAGTGATGCCATTTCCAAGTTGTAAAACTCACATTGAAAATTTAACAATGGGCTCTCAAGAGCTAGCTCCAGCATATCCTGCCTATGTCCCAAAGTATATACAAGATTAACTATTTCATTCAATAATAACAATATTCAATGACACTTGACTCTATGGCAGGTGCTTAGCAATATAAAGACAAACAATCTCCACTCACACGGAACTATTTATTCCAACATTATGATTCATGTCTTTGTTCCTTTTTTCTCAAGAAACACTGTGGTTAGAGGAGCTGGGTTTAAATGCTGCCTCTGTCACTTAGTAGCTGTGTGACCTTGAACAAAACTTTTTGCTCCTTCAGTTTCATCTTCTATAAAATGAGAAAGTTTGACTTGATCTCCTCTAAGGTCCTTCCCAACTATAAATCTATGACCTTTACTGTTCATGACAGAAGAGTGAGACTTGGGGGCAGCTAGGTGGTGCAGTGGATGGAGCTCCAGCCCTGGAGTCAGGAGGACCAGAGTTCAAATCTGACCTCAGGCACTTGACACTTACTAGCTGTGTGACCCTGGGAAAGTGACTTAACCCTCACTGCCTCAAAAAAAACAAACAAGCAAACAAAAAAGAGTGAGACTTGAGAACATATTTGTGATAACAAGAACATTAATGATAATAATAATAACATTTATATAGCCCCTACTATGCTACAGGCACTATGCTAACCAATTTACAAACATTAACTCATTTAAGCTTCACAACAACCCTGGGAAGTAGGTGCTATTATTATTCCCATTTTGCAGTTGAGGAAACAAACAGAGGTTATGCTGCCTGCTAACATCTTTATGTTCTTCTGTCTGGGTCTGATCTTCAATGGTCCACCACGATATGTAGCTTGACCAGCATGTACTCTCTGCTAAGACTATGGCCACAACAGCAATATTGTTTTAAGAACAACTTTTAGCAAATATTGTCATTGTGATTATTATAAATACCCAAATTAACTACAAAGGACATATGAAGAAAGATTTTATCTGTATCCAGAGAAAGAACTGATAAATAGAAGAGATTTACATGTACAGAATAATTTTACATGTATAGGTATACATATGTGTGTCTAATGGTAGCTATCTCTAGGGCAGGGAGAGGGGGAGGGAAGAAAAAAAGAAAAAAAAAGGAAATATGATAACTTTATAAATATATAAAAGGAATAGCAAGTTGTATATAATAGATTTGCCATGTCCAATCATCTTTTTTTATTATGCTATGCTATGGAAATGCTTGTTTTATTCCATAAATTAAAAATAAAATTTTTTTAAGAAGAATATGGCCATGGCACATGGGCTTAGCGAGGCCCTGTGCTCCACTGCTTTTGAACTTTTCTTTGCTATCATAACTTGCTGGACCTCATCTCTTTAGGGCTCAAGCTGGGCCATCTCAGCTCCTGCCTGCTAGGGTGCAGTGACTAGAAACCCTTGCTGTCCTAAGCACACTCTGACAACCCTTTAGTCAGAGCTAAGCCATCATACCCTACTAGCCATAGGCCAAAAGCCAAGCAGAGTGACACAAGGCACTTTTGAACTCATTTCTTCTTGCCAGGAAAATCTTCTTCTTAGGCCTCCACTTGAGTTAGAGTTACTAGAAAGTTCTAGATCCCCTATTGGACTCTTGTGCCCCCAAACCCATTTCAGGGTTCTCTACCAAGGAAACCTTGATAGAACTCTGTGTACCTGAGCCCACTGTACCTTGTTGGTGTTGTTTATTTTTTTCTGGATCACCCAAATCCTTTTGATCTTACTATGCACATAAATCTGAATAAGCACAAAAGTTAAATTGAGAATAGCAAGGTCATTTTCTTCTCCTGCTGAGCTTAATTCATATATATACATATATATATAGTTGTGTGTATATATATCATAGCAATCAGAAGTTAGATTGAACCCAATTATATTCCCTTGGCTAACAATATTTAAGGGAGCAGATGGATATAATTCTGTGTCTTCTCACACCTCTCCAAGGGAGACTTTAATTGTTGCCAGAAGGAGAAGTAGGAAGTTGGAGCCTGAGGCCACCACTCGGCTCTCCTTAGAGAGAAGGGTTCCCAGGACTAGAATTATATCTGTCTGCTCCCTAAAATGTTGTTAGTCTAAGGAATATGATAAAGTTCAATCTAACTTCTGATCACTGTTGGGGGAAGAAGGATCATTTTTGGAGGGAAGGACTCTTCCCTCCTTCAGCAATCTGAATTGGGTTGACCTCTTCCATCTTCCTTCTAGAAGGTGGAAGCCAAAAGCACCAGAAATGCCTGATACAACTCAAAGTTTGAAGAATCCCAAAGAAAACTGAAGAAGGCCAGAGCTGTTCAGCTCTCTCAAACTCCACCTGGTCCTTCAGCAGGGCAGGGTATTCATTTCCACCAATAAGTAGAGTCTCATATCAACTCTCCTTGGGTATAATAGACACACAAACACATATGTGTGTATGTGTGTATATATGTATGTATGTATACTGCATGTTTATAATACATATATACACAAAGATATATACACAGAGACATAAATGTATGCATATGTACCTAATGAGGTCCCAACTGTTCTGATAGGGTCTTCTGTGACTCAAAAGGAGGTAGAATAGACATCACTAGCTTCTTCTCCTCCTAATCCTAGGGAGACTTTAACTCCTTCAAATAGGGGAAGCAAGAAATTGGGGCTGGAGGCCACTCCACTGTCCTCAGAGAGAGAGGATACCAGGCTAAAATCATATCTATCTACTCATTTAAATATTATTTGACTAGAGGATTAAGTTTTCAGATCCAATCTAACTTCTTACTGTTGTTTCATTGTTGGGGCAAGCAGAACCCAGAGCTTTATATCCAAAGCTTAACTCCCTTCCCACCAAATACCAATTCCACAATGAACATACCTTGCATTTGGCCAAGAAACTCTTATTTTACAAATGGAGGCGGAATTCAAAGAGGTGACTTGCTTAAATAATAGCACAGACCTTCTCATACAATACCAGGTTCCCCTTTTTTTTATTGATTCAGACTGACTTTCTGTGGGTTGAATTTGAATAAAGAGTAGGATCAGACATACCAATATCCTCTAGTTTATCAGTTTTAAAGTTTTAAAATTCACAGGGTTGCTGTTTCAACCAAAAATCCAAAGCAATTTCTTCTCTTTTGTCAGTTTCATTTGAAATCTTCTCAAACTAATTATTATGTCCTGCCCTCTAATAACTTCAGTTAATTATATGATAGTTCTTAAAATTATATAATATTAAATTTAAAACCTCCATTAATTCAGTGTTATGGTTGTAAACTTAAAATCACCAGAGCCAAAAAAAAAGTGTAATTACCAAGATTTTCATCAAACTGTCAGGTCTCCTACATTGTGCAGACTCTTTCCTAAGGCTCAGTTCTGTCACCTGTCTGAGATTTTATACATATATACATACATATATGTGTGTGTATATATGTATACATATATATGAATGAACATTCAAGCAAATAAATCAGGCCCAAACATTAAAAGTCAAAATTCCATTTAAATGGGGATTTTAGTATTTCAATTTTATGACTTTATGAAGTTAAATTTCTATCAGTTCTTGTTGGATTTTGTAGAGTTTATTCTTGGCTTGGTGGAGTGTTTGGATGTTTTCACTAGTGGACAGCAAGAAGACTACTAAAATCCTCTTCTTTAGGTTCTGTTCCCTGATTCTATTACTTAAGTAAAGAGGTCAAAAGTCTATCAGCACCGATAGAAACTTTAGTGCTGTGATTTATTTATTATTTTAATCAGACAAATGATTTAATTGATACAGGAAACTCAGGCCAAACTTCTAATACTGATGAAAATCAGTATCTTCTCACAAATTTCAAGTCTGAGAGAGTTGCCTAGGACAAAAAGTTGAATAACTTATTCAGGGTCTCTTCAACAGCCAGTGGCAGAGCTCAAACCTTGATCTTCCTGAACTCAGAGATTGGTGGGTAGAGCTCGTATACCATGCTGTCAAGAGATTGTTGACAATTATATTATTATAGCACTTTAAGGCTTGCAAAGAGCTTTACCAATATTATTTCATTTTGCCATCACAACACTCTTGTGAGGTAGATACTACACATATTACTGTTATCTTCATTTTTTTCAGATGAGGAAACTGAGGCTTAGAGAGGTGGCTTATTCATGGTCATAATTTGGAGAGGTGGAATTTGAACTCAGGTCTTTACTGACTCCAAGCCCAAGCCTTTTTCTAATACACTAATGTATCTCTAATACTTAGATAGCCACCCATTCATGCACTTCTTCCATATATTGCAAACATAGAGAGAGAGATACGTATAGTACATGGGGGAATGGAATCTTTAGGGTCATGTGGTAGTAATCTAATCTCTGTTTCACATAGTTTAATTTTTTCTTAAATATTCAACATTCAGAATAGTAATGATGCTTTGTCTCAGAGGTATTGCAAAAACTTTTTCAATTGACCTGATAGGTTTCAATTGAAATCTTTATGTTGTACGTTGAAATTCACATATTTTATAGTTTATTTAGAGAAATGTGAAGAATGTTTATGCTATTAAAATAAGTACCTATTGAGTGACCTAAATGGCTAAGGGGTCCAAAATAAAACCACATGAGGATTAGTATAAGAACTGGGAATTTTAATTTGGAGCAAAGAAGAATACATTGGGAGTAGGTGGTAAGAGTCTTCAGATAGTTGAAGAGGAGCCACACATGAGAGAGGCAGCCAGGTGGCACGATGCATAGAGTGTCATGTCTGAATTCAGCAGGACTCATCTTCCTGAGTTCGGATCTGGCCTCAGACACTTACTAATTGTGTGATCCTGGGCAAGTCACTTAACTCTATTTGCCTCCATTTCCTCATCTGTCAAATGAGCTAGAGAAGGAAGTAGCAAACTACTCCAGCATCTTTGCCAAGAAAACCCCATGGGTTCGCAAAGAGTCTGACACAACTGAAAACATCTGAACAATAACAACAACATATATAAGAGGGATAAGTTTGCATTGGTTTCTCCCAGAAGAAAGAACTAAGAGCAGGAAGTGTAAGTATTGTCTGTGATGAGAAAGAACTTTCCAACAATTAGAGCGCTCCACAAGTTCAAAGGTCTACCTTATGAGATAGTAGTAGTAGTAGCAGCAGTAGCAGTAGTAGCTAACACTCATCTAGCACTTACTATGAACCAGACACCATGCTAAGTTCTTTACAGATATTGTCTCATTTGATTCTCACAACCTTGGGAGGTAGGTGCTATTATTATCACCATTTTACATTTAAGGAAACTGAGGCAAATAGAAATTAAATAACTTGCCCAGGGTCACACAGCTAGTAAGTGTCTGAGGCTATATTTGAACTCCAGTCTTCCTGATTCCAGGTTTGGCACTCTATCCACTGTGTCACCTAGATAATGAGTTCCCCATCACTATAGGTGTGCAAACAAAGGCTAGATGGCTTTCATTTCAGGTATGTTGCAGTGGGAATTCATGCATCAAGAAAGAGGTGAACTACTGACTCTAAAATGTCTTTCTCTCTCTATAATCTTCAATGAAATGTGCTATAGAGGTAAGTGACCTACTTCTTAATATTGCTATATGGCTGGAAAAAGTATTAAACTTCATTGGGAGAGATAATTTTGCTTTATTTTGTAACTCGATATTAAAACCATATTGTAACCAAAATTAAAAAGCACGTAACTAAAAGCAGGAAAACAAGTTCTAATCCTAGTTGTGATACTAATTTGATTTGTAGCTCTGTCCATCTGATTCTATAGATCTGCAAGGAAAATTGTAGATAAAATATATAAGTAGACATCTCACACCAAACCTTATCACAAAATACCTAGGTTGGAAGAAAGCTCAGAGACCATCATGGATGATCTGTAATGGAGCAAGAAACTTACCCAGCCACAGCCCCAGCCAGCAGGCATTCAGCTTTTGCATGAAGAATTCTAGTGAGGAGGAACCCTTTAATTCCTGAGATAGCTCTTTCCACTTCTAACTATCACTAATTATTGAAGAAGTATTTCCTCACAGTAATCCTAAATCTTCCCCCTTTCAACTTTTACCTATTACTCCCAGTTCCATTCTTTAGAGACAAGCAAAATTAATTTTATATGACAGTATCTCAGATATTTTAAAATAGCTATCATGTCTACCCTATCTTCCATTTTCTAGGGTAAACATTCCCAGTTCTTTCTACTGATTTTTGAGGCCTTTCAATGGCAAAAGCCTGCTTTATTCAGTAAGAATGAATATTATTTTTAATTTTCAAAGGGCTAAGAATTTCAGTCTCAAGTGTATTTACTCTCCCCTGTGAGAATGGAAGTGCCTCTATAGTGAGAATTGTTTCATTCTTTGTACTGCCTAGCGCAGGACCTGGCACATAGAATGTGCTTTAATAAAAGCTTGCTGATTGGTTAGTTTATGATTCCTTAGCACAAGCAGTTCTCGCTATTATTTACCAAAAAAAAAAAAATCCCTGCCTCTTATGAAAGGTAGACATTAAATTGTAATGTTATAGAGTGGAACAATTATAGCCTTTAGAGTTATAGGATATGGGTTCAAATCTCACCTGTCACTTGTTGCTGGTATTACCTTGGGTAAGTCACTTACTTTTTATAAGCCTCAATATCCTCATCTATAAAATGAACAAGTTGGACTAGATGGTCTCACAGTTCTACAATCCTGAATGAAATGTACTATAGAGGTAAGTGACCTACTTCCTACTATTGCTATATGGCTAGAAACAGTATTAAACTTCATTGGGGGAGATAATTTTGCTTCATTTTATAACTAGGTATTAAAACCATATTGTAACCAAAATTAAAAATCAAGTACCTAAAAGCTGGGAAACAAGTTCTAATCCTAGCTGTGATACTAATTTGCTATGTGGTTCTGTCCAAGTCCCTTAATTTGGTGCCTTCTATTTCCCTACCTATCACATAAATGTCATGGATTAAATAATCTAACACAAATTTAAAATGCTGTTTCCAACTCCCTAAAACTTGTAAGTGTATTTTTTGGAGATTCAGAAAGAAAAAAAATGTTCTTTTGACTCAAGGCATAAAAATATTCATAAGCTAGTGGCATTAAAAATGAGAAATTCACATGAAACATTAATTATGATGTACATATACATATGTTTATAAAATACCACATTCTTAAGAATACAGAAAGTCTGTGAAAATTTATAATGTACACATGTAAAAACTTTACTTACAAATATTCTCATCTTAAGAATAGAAAATTTCAAAGTTTTCATTTTGAAAGCCCCTAGAATCATCCATGTGTGAACAATTCCTAAATTGCCTTAAGTGTAAAAGATTACCGTTATCTCCACCTACGGCTAAGCCACAATTGCTGTGCAAATTTTTTTTCAAAGTTTTTGAAAAAGAAAATTTTCCTAAAGGAGAAATTTCAGCTGAAACAAGACAATGAATATCTCAAAAGATAACTGTTCACAAAATGGGGAAGTATATAGTATAAGTGGTATGCCAACCACCTCCGCAACCCTGCAATGGGGAAAGGGGGGCATGAATAGAGATGAGACAGGGATGAGTTCACAGACAGGAGGAATTGAATTGAATTGAAGTGAATATAGAATTCACAATATTTTTTCAACATCCATACCAACAGTAAAGATGGAACTCTTCTGATATTGTAATTGGCAGTGGCCTTTTGTTACCACTGAAGAACATGTTGGCCTGGTCAGCAGTTGGGAGCTATACTTAGATCATTAAGTCAGTCAAATAAGAGTAACATGGTAGCACAGTGGATAGCACAGAAGTTAGGAAGACCTGAATTCAAATCTGGCCTCAGACACTAACTAGCTGTGTGACCCTGGGCAAGTCACTTAACCCTGTTTGCCTGAGTTTCCTCATCTGCAAAATGAGCTGGAGAAGGAAGTGCCAATCCACTCCAGTATTTTTGCCAAGAAAACCCTAAAAAGGGGGTTACAAAGAGTTAGACATGACTGAAAAATGATTGAACAACAAGCACCTACTATGTACCAGGCACTGTGCTAATCTGGGTTACAAAGAAAAGCAAAAAAAAAAAATAGTCCCTTCTTTCAAGGATCTCACATGCCAATGGGAAAGACAATACAAAAACAACCACATGCAAACAAAATATATGCATACTAAACAGGAGGTAATCAACAAAGGGAAGGAACCAGCATTGAGGGGGATCTGGAAAGACTTTTTGCAGAAGACAGAATTTTAGCTGGGGCTTGAAGGAAGCCATGGAGACCAGGAGATGGACAAGAGGAGGGAATGAATTCCAAGAATGGGGGACAGTCAGTGAAAAGGCCCCAAGTTGGAAGATAGGTTGTCTTATAAAAGGATCAGCAAGGAAGCTGGTGTCATTGGATAGCAGATATCATCAGCATAAGGAAAATCCACTATAATGAAATATTAAAATGTCATTTAATGTACTCTCTCTGCTTAGAAGCACCTTAAAGGTCATCTAGTCCAATTCCAACCTGAAGAATCATCCTTAAGAACACCCAATCTCTTCTGGAACTTCATCTGCAAAAGGGAACTCACCGCTCCCAAAGGCATCCCAATCTGTTTTTTAATAGCTCCCATTTTTAGGATTTTTAAAAAAATTCTTTGAATCAAGAATTGTAATGAGCTGCTCTTTGAAGACAGCATTTTGAACTAAGATGCCTTAACTCCAAATTAAGTGCTCTTTCTAATACACCAGTCTCTCTGAATCTCAGTATCTTTATCTCCTTGTCTTTCTTTTAGGTAAAGCTGATCATCGCAACTCAGTCTTCTCAGTGTATATGGTGTGCTCCAAATTCTCTTCTAATTTTTTTTTTCATTTAACAAGCATTTATTTCCTCTCCCTTCCACTTCCCTCTCTCTTCAAAAAACTACCCAGCTTTGGCCACAGCTTAGAGCAGGGGGTTTCTTGTTTTTGTCATGGACCCCTTTGGCACTGTGGTAAAACCTATTGACCACTTCTCAAAATTAGGTTTTTAAAAGTATAAAAATGAAATACATAGGCTTACAAAGGAAACCACAATCATATTAAAATATAGTTATACAGGAGTTTTGTTATTTCTTTTGTTCTTAATTGGGAAGGATTGAATTTTTTTTCATTTTAAAGAAATATAGTTGTAAAAATATATTTTTTTTTTAAAAAAAAAACAAGCTCTGGGAGCCCTTGTTAAGAATACTTGACTTGGAAACATAGCACCTTTTTCCCATGTGACTGCAAGTACAGCCTGCCCTCATGCCCTCTGGATTTCTTCTCCCCAAGGAGAAGCCTATACTTGGGGCAGCACTAAGGCCCCCTTTCTACTCAGCCTCTTCCCTAAGCCCACGCCACTTCTGTGACTGAAACCTTTCCCAACTCCCTCCATGATCAGGCTGTCTTTGTTACCAGAAGCTTTCCTCCCAGAGGAATTGTTAATCGAGATACTGCTGTATTATTTCCCAGAGAACATACTTTCCTTCTCAGTTTCAAGTAGTTTGATGTGTGGTCATCAAAAGGCGCCACAAATTGCCAACTTGTGCTTCATGTTGCGACTCACATTAATTTAAATACCCTACATCAAAAAAAATTTTAAAGGGCTGCTCCTTCAAACTATTTTATAAGCCACCAAGACTTCAAAATTTCTAAGAAAGCCACAGCACAATCTGCAATGCATTATAGATTTCAAGCATAGAATCTTATCTGTCCTTTTGTGTGCAGACCAGAACGCCCCAAAATACTGATCAGAGGCAGGGCTCACATTCCAGGACTAGTACCACAATTTTGCTGCTAGTCTGAAAAATAATTAAAGTAGCAGATGTTTGAGTTGCCTGGTACTATTATTTTCAAGGGGCTTCATCAGCAATGCAAAGTTTTAAATTGGAAATGTACTATGGTTCTATTGTTCTGCTATGGAAATTTCTAACTAAAACCAGAACCTAGAAATTATTTTTCAAATGGAAAATCATAAGGAAATGGAACATAAAAACTCCCTGTCCTTAATCTTAAAACTTTAAGGCAAAATCTATTCTCCCAGCCCCACCCTCCCTGACCTCCTCTTTTATCCATCTGACCTTTCCTCCTCCTCCCCCCATTAACACACACAGGAAACAAAATCCACCAGGCAGGGACTGGATCTCCATTCCTCTGCTAACACAATGATGCTATATGGTATGAATTATCAGTTCTCCTGAAGTCAGAGAGAGGTGACCTAGGGAATGGCTGGGACAGAGCGGCCAGCCTTTCTGCTGCACTGGCCCCTACCCTGCCTGGATCAGAGATTTCAAGCTAAAAGGGGGCTTAGAGATTATCTGGTCCAGAAGTGTCAAACATGCTGGCATCCCGCTGATGGCGTGCAACCAGAAACACTCTCAAGTGCTGCCCAAGCCAAATTAAAATGTAATTGGGAAATATTGAACAAAACATCAAAATACAACAAAACATAGATAACATTACATTTTAAAACTAAGTTAATATGAGGCCCAAAGGATCCTGATAAATGGATCTGTTATTGTTCAGTCGTGTCCTACTCTTTGTGACTGTATTTAGGGTTTTCTTGGCAAAAAAGGGAGTGGTTTTATATTCGATTGGTTTGCCATTTCCTTCTCCAACTAATTTTATAAGGAAACTAAGGTAAACAAGGTTAAGTCACTTGCCCAGGGTCACACAGCTAGTAAGGGTCTGAAGCCAGATTTGAATTCAGATCCAGGCCCAACATTCTATCCACTGTGCCACCTAGCTGTCCATGTTGTTGCTCAGTCATTTCAATTGTGTCCAAATCTTCATGACCCCATTTAGGGTTTTCTTGACAAAGATACCAGAGTGGTTTGCCATTTCCTTCTCTGGTGGATGGTGAAGTGACTTGCCCGGGGTCACACAGCTGGTTAATGTCTGAGGCTATATTTGAACTCAGATCTTTCTGACTCTGGGCCTGGTGTTTGTCCACTTTGTCACCTAGAGGTCCCATCTAGTCTGACACCTTCATTTTATGGATGAAGAAATTGAGACCCAAAGAGACTAAAGGAGATTTGCCTAAAGTCACACAGGTATTAAGTGACAGAACCAGAATTCAGATCCAGGCCCTCTGACTCAATATCCAATGCTTTATCCTCTAGACTGTACGGGGTTCCACTCACTTCTCAGCTAAGTTACTGATTCTCCCTCTCAGAATGGTTGTCTGTGCCAGCCCAACTATCTACTATTATCATCACCAGCTAGGTCAACACATTCTCAGGAAGCAATGTTGTTAGCTCCTTCCTTAACTCAAAGTGGAAGAGTGAGCAGATCTAAATTGTTTCCTTTCAAAGCTCTACCTCTTGCTTTTTTCTCTACACTATGAGATCTTGTAAGTGAACCTATCTGGAAATGCCTAGCAGGTGGCGAACCTGGGGCTTCGAAGCCACATGTGGCCCTCTAGGTCCTCAAGTGCAGCCCTTTGACTGAATCCAAACTTTACAGAACAAATTGCTTTAATAAAAGGATTCGTTCTGTAAAACATGGACTCAATCAAAAGGCTGCACCCGAGGACCTAGAAGGCCACATGTGGCTTCAAGGCCACAGATTCCCCATCCGTGAGCCCTAGAGACTCAGATGTCTGTCCCACACAGCTCAGATCTTAGCCATGCACTGGCTTGGCTGTTCTCCAGTGGTCTCAGGTTTGTTAATGTTGGCTTCCCAGATGGATCATAAACTCCTCAAGCTCAGTATCTTTGTCTTATCCTTCTCTTCTTTGTCCTAGACAATGGTGATAAACTTGAAAAGAAAGGAAGATACTATACAATACATAAGAGTGTCGATACATATTGACTTAGAAAACCACATGTTAACATTATATTGCGTTTTTGAGGTGGCCAGGTGGTTCAATGGATAAAGCGCTGGGCCTGGAGTCAGGAAGACTTGAGTTCAAATTCAGACTCAGACACTCACTAGCTGTGTGATCTTGAGCAAGTCACTTAAGCTCCATTTGCCTTAATCCACTGGAGAAGTAAATGGCAAACCATTTCAGTATCCTTGCCAAGAAAACCCCATCTGAGATCACACAGAGTAGGACACAACTGAACAACTCAACAACAAAAACTGTGGTTTTATTTATTTTTTAAATGTTTCTCAATTACATTTTACTATGGTTCTGGAGTATTGTAGGAGTATTGTAGATCATATGCTTCCCTGCAGCGCTTCTTAAACTGTGGATCACAATCTCATAGGGGGCCACGATCCACGGTTTAAGAAGTGCTAAGGGGTTGCAAGTGGACAAAGTTTAAGAAACCCTGCCGTAGGCTACCATGACTTCTCTGGCCCTAGAGCACCTACCAACATGCTGGGTCTGAAGCTCAATAAATACCTGTTCCTTGACGGAAAAAAGAAAAAAAATATATTTTACTGGTTACAACTGATATGATAAAAAAAAAAGACTAACCCAGAAGCTGTCTCTACATAGACCACAGATCTTCACCTGATGGTTAACTTGATTGCTATCATGGCCGGGGCCAGCTCTAAGATTCTGAAATAGTTGTTTACCCTTGGTTCTCTCCTACCTTTCATAACGGTCTTCTCTCTCCAGGTAATTGCACTTTCTCCAAACATTCTTTTCTATATCTAGGTTCTTTTCCTATGGACTATTCTTGCTTTTAGCTTATTGTCAACTTATCTTTGATAACATATCAATAGATATTAAAGTGGTAGCTGATAATGACCTATAGTGGGAGTCAGAACCATAGAATGCCATAGAAGGAAACTAAGTGCCAACCATGTTCCAGGCATTGCTTAGTGCTTACAAATATATATTATATAGTTCAGGAGACTCATTTTTCAGATAAGGAAACTAGATATAAGAAAATTTGAGTGAAACTTCCAAAGTCTCTCTGCTTATTAGTAGTACTATAAAGATTAGAACTCAAGTCATCACATACCCAGTCCAGTGTTCTGAGTTTGGGTTTGTTTCTTTGTTTATTTTTCTGGCACAACCTTTATATGGTCACTTACTTCCAGGGATAGCCATTGAGCTTGTTTCCTTTAATATTCCTCAGAACTGCTCCCAAATACCAGCAGTGTGATTGATGGAAGCTTTTCCTTTAGGAATCAAGCAGGTCCCCCCAGATGATATTCCATCTCTGACCTCCAAGTCTTTGCACATGCCATCTCCCATGCCAGGAATGCTCTCTCTCCCTTCCTCTGACTCTTAAGACTCATCATCTCCTTCAAGTTTCAGCTTAATCGCTACCTACTTCAAGGGGCTTTTCCTGGTTCTTTTAGTTGTTACTGTCTCCTTCAATCTCCACAACAATTCTGAGTATTTCTTTTGTGTATATAGCCTATATTTAGTCATTTGTGAATAGATTGTGTCCCCTTAATTTGATATCAGTTTCTTGAGAACAAGGACTAAATCACAATTGTATTTGAATGAACAGAGCATTTATAAAGAGCTTGTCGTGTGCAACACACTGTGAGAAGCACTGAGAATATAAATAGAAAAGTTAGAAAGTCCCTGCTTTCAAGGAGCCCACATTCTAATGGGGGACATAACACATACAGAAGGTTTCACCTGCACATCAAATGGAAAAGTCCAACAGTCCTGTACAATGGTACAGTGGAAATGCCTCTTCTTTCATGTCATTTTAGTCATTTCATGTCTGATGTTGCACCACCTGACAATGCCAAGGACTTTGGTGACAAGACCTTTCCTCTCTCTGATTTCAGAAGCTATGTCTGTAGCGCCTGCAGAAGCAGTTGCCAGGCTGCATCTCCAGCAATTGCTTTCCAGGATGATGGCTGCAGACCCTGAGCTGAAAGTATTTCTATTCCCAAGGCTTTGGGGTTTAGGGTATTCGGATAATGAGTCTGAGGAATCTGAAGGGAGATGGTGGTCAAGGTGGTATTGGTAGTGATAATAGCTTGACTTGTCTGGCATGTTTTGACCCTCCTTTATCTCCCTTGCTACTTCAGTATTCATATTCTCAGCTCCTAACGCAATATTTGGCATATAGTTGGTGCTTAATAAATACTTACTGGGCAGATTTCAGAAAAACCTGGAAACATTTGCATGAACTGATGCAAAGTGAAGCAAAAAGAACCAGGAGAACATTGTACACAGTATCAGCAACATTGTGAGATGATCACCTGTGATAGACTTAATTCTCCTCAGCAATATAACGATCCAAGACAATTCCAAAGGACTCATGATAGAAAATGCTATCCACATCCAGAGAAAGAACTGAGTCTGAATGCAGATTGAAGCATACTATTTTCACTTTATTTTTTTCATGTTTTTTTTTCCCTTTGGCTCATTTCTTCCTTCACAACATGACTAATATGGAAATATGTTTTACAGGATTGTACATATATAACCTATATCAAATTGCATGCCATCTTAGGGAGGCGAGAGAGGAGGAAGGGAGAGAGAAAATTTGGAACTCAAAATTTTTTTAAATGAATGTTAAAAATTGTCTTTGCATATAATTGGGGAAAATACTATTAAAAATAAGTGCTTGCTGGTTAATTGAATCCTACTAAAGTGGTTTCTGAGGGAAGGGATCATTGGAAAGGCTGACATTCCTGTCATTTCTCTTCCTGCTTGCAATAGATAGTGGCTACCATATACACATCCCTCTGGATTGCTCTGATTTCTTCTCTCTCCTCAACCCCTACCCCCAGCTAACATGTGCTGGAAAGGGAGTATATAAGTGAAGATTTGGCACATACATCCCCTCTGAAAGCTGGCTGGCTCCTTGACTATGCTATGTAATCCAGGCAATTGCTTCTCCATTTTCAGGGCTACTAAAATTTAATGGGATATAGACAGACACAACTCCCAAACAATCTCTTAGGACCATAGAGGCACTATGAGCTCTGAACAATGAGAAACTGCCTCTTTTAATGGAGTCAATGAAGTACCCAATCATTACCAAACGGAACTCAAAAACACCTAAGATAAATTTTGACTGAGCTTAGAAGTGAGAGCATTTTATTATTGATGTTGTTGCTGATTCACTAGTTTTCCCTACCAATCTGTGTTTCATTTGAATAATTTTTAAAGGGAGGGAAAAAGGAGGATTCAAGAGAGGTGAAAAATAACCAGAATGATAAAAGGTTTATAATAAGAACTTTCCCATCCCCCAGGGCTCATCATAAAAATTTCAGAGAACCAGATCTGAAACTCTAGGGGACCTTGACAGCTTTCTTCTTCCTCAAACTATTATAACATTATATGTTTGCTATTATAACAGCTGACTATTATAACAAAAGATCAATAGTTTATAATGTTCAATATGCAAGTTCTCCCGAGGACATAAATGTGGCCAATTCACAGCAGTAACATTATCTAATGTATTGCCTACATTGTAAAGTGCTTTGAAATATGTTGAGTACATGCAGCACAGTGTCTATTTATATTAAGTCAGACTCTCTCTCATTTATTTATTATGCACATTGCTCTTAAAAGAGGAAGTCTTCCCTCTTTTGTGTGAATCTATGATCTTTCCATAAGACAAGATTTGCTAAGTGCATTTTTGTTTTTCTCTTGTCTTTTTGGTAAACAGATTTTTCCTAGGACACTCCTCACCTGAAACTTGTTTTTAGAACAACAAACAAAATACAATCTGTGTCAGATTTCAAAGATTCTGGTATTACTTTTATAGCTGCAAACTCTATAAATATGTGCGCATTTAGAGTTATACAGTGTTTAAATTACATTCTCCTCCAAGTGAAATGCCATAACTTAGCCCCACCCTGCTTAAACCAATATCATCTCCCATAACTCCAAACACAAATCCTTTCATCCAGCCAAGCCCAGCCCACTTATTAATTAAATAGGCCAGCCCATTACCAACTCCACATTTACTCATATTGTCCTTCCCTCTGTCATAGAAAGACTAAGGCTAAGAGGTATCACAACTTCTGTAAGTCTGCACAAATCAGCTGGGCCAGGGAATATGCCCAGTTCCTGTCTCCAGGGTAAGGAAAAGATTTGAGCCAACCTGACCTAAACCCAAATCTCTTTAGCATATGATGCTTTGCTCAAAGTCCCTACTTAAACCACATCACCACATTCAAGCAAAGTGATTGAGTGTGCCATTGTGTCATAGGGCAAGAATCATTTGAATCCTCTTTTCAATAACTGCTCATCAGGCTTATTTAAAATATCTTTCCATTTCCAAACTGCTGGTGCCAAATCAAATATAATTTATCTTTCAGGAGCCAGGTCATGAGTCTCACTTCCTCTGATACCCTTCCTTAACTGATTCTACCCACATTGATCTTAACTTTCTATGAATTCCTGTAGCTATCACTGTACATGTAAGCTTCATGTGTCTTACTTCCCCAGTTTGTTATCTATGAAGGAATCTTCATAGATAACAAAAGCAAAGAATAGTGACATAATAAATTAATATATTTTATCTTAACACAATAGATATTTCCCCACAAAATAAAATCCAAACTATTTTACAACTATATATTCCTAAAAGCTGTTAGTCTACCAATTGCTAACATAAAGAAGGAATGCATCTTTTTTTTTTCAGGCAATTGGGGTTAATTGACTTGCCCAGGGTCACACAGCTAGTAAGTGTCAAGTGTTTGGTCTGAGGCTGGATTTGAACTCAGGTCCTCCTGACTTCAGGGCCAGTGCTCTATCCACTGCACCATCTAACTGCCCCAGGAATGCATCTTTTAACTTTGACAATGTGGTGCTAACACAGACTGTGATATTTGACTAGAGTTTTGGCATCTTTCCAGATGACTTTATTCACATTGATTAATTTGTATCACAATCATTATTTTGGCCCTGCTTTCTTCAGTCTGCCTCACTTCCTGCAAATCTTCCCAAGTTTCTTTGAATTCTTCGTATTAGCCATTCCTTAGAGCACAGTGGTATCTTATACATCTATATGCAATAATTTATTTGCTTATTTCCCAAATATATCAAATAATATGGCTGGCAATATTTTTGTACATATAGTTCTTCTCTTCCTGTCAGTGACCTCCTTAGGCTATATGGTCTCAGGAGTAGAATCTCTAGTTCAAAGGATATGAAAATTTTAATGGCTTTTCTTGCATAATTTCACATTATATTCCAGAATGATTAAACCAATACAGAGCTCAAACAGCAATGAATTGGTATGCCTCCAAAGTTTCCCAACTTTTAACATCTTTACCAGCTTGATGGATATGAGTTGACAAATCAGGGGTGTGTTTTAACTCATTCCTCTTATTGTTAATGATTTTGAACATTTTTCAGATGGTTATGGATACTTTATCTTCTCTTTTTGAAATTATTCACTTACCATTCTCTATTGAGGGATGGTTTTTAAGATATTTTGTTTCAGTTCTCTAAAATTTTATCAAAGATATTTATTGCCAAAAAATTCCCAAATCCTTGTCTTTTCCTCTGATTCTTGCTTCATTGATTTTATTTGTACAATTATTTTTTTAAATTATACAATTTAACTCATCTATTTTGTCTTTTGTGATTCCTTCTTCCTTTGGTAACAATTTTTTCCCTTCTCCATAATTACAAACAATATAATCTTCCATTTTCTCTAATTTTTATGGCATACATATCTATAAAGTATAATATATGTACATAAGAGATATAGATCTACATAATAGACATATCTTTGATTCATTTGGGACTTATTGTACTATGAGATATAAGATGTTGAACTAAACCTTTTTTTTGCTTCACTGCTTTCCACTTTTCCTACCAGTTCTTGCTGAATAAAAAGTGGCTCCCCCAGGAGTTTGTGTGCGGTGGTTTATCAAATAGTAGATGATTATCCTCATTGTTTCTAGGTCTTGCTTGCTGAGTCAGTTGCATCGATCTGATTTTCTGTATTTTTATCCAAAATCTAATAATATTGATAATTACAACTTTATAATATGGTTTTGGATTTGGTTGCACTAAATTCTACTCCTTTATATTTGGGGGTTTTTTTCCGTTCTATCCCTTGATGTTTTGATAGTTATTCCAGTCATTTTATTTTATTATTGTTTGCTTTTATTAATCATTTGATTAATATAACAAAAAATCTGTAGAGTAATTTGGGTAGAATTATCATTTTTAGTATGACCCACCCATGATTATCAAATAACTTTTGATTTTCTTTTATTTCTGTTAAAAATTTTTGTATGTCCTGGATGGATTTTAGCAGGTTAGTTCTAAGATATTTAATGAATTTAATTATCTCAATTTTCTCTTCCTCCTATATTTTGTTATTAATAGGCAAAAAATCTAGTGCTTTTCACAGATTTTGTTTTTATCCTGCCACTTTAGTAGCAAAACTATTCATTGTCTTGATTAACTTTGTCATTAATTCTCAAGATTTTGATAAGTAATCCATGATTTTATTAGCAAATAGAGATAATTTACCTCCTTTCTTTCTTTGACTATTTCTTCAATTTCTTTTCTTGTTTTATCACTATAGTTAGTATTTGTAGCACTATATCAAGTAATAGTGGAGACAATGGAAACCCTTGCCTTGACTTTATTGCAAAAGTTTCTACTCTTTCTCCGTTATAAATAATGCTACCTCTTGCTCTTAGAGAAATATTTTTTATCACACTAAGGAAAAATTCTTTAGTGTCTCAACATAAATGAGGAGTATATTTTGTAGAATTTTAAGTGATTTTTTTTGCTTATTAATATAAGCATATAATTTTATTTTTGGTTTAATATGATTTATTATGTCTATAATTTTTCTTTCTTGATCTTCTTGATGTATTTCTCTCACTGGAAATTCCCTGTGCTAACAAAGTTTCAGATATTTACAAAGTCCTTCTAAGGCTGAACCTTCCTTATATTTCTGTTCTAAACTCTGGATGAGAGTGAGTAGATTTTTTTTTTCTTGTCAATATATTACTGTAGACTCTTTGCTAATATTTATATCAGTACTCCTTCGTTTAGACTTTATATTAGTCTATAAATTCCTTTCTCTTCCTGGTTTGGTTATCAAGACTGTATTTGTATTATACAGGGAATTTGGTAAGGTCTCTTCTTTCACAGTTTTTGTGAACCATTTACGTAGCTATGGAAGGCCAGGGGTAGAATTAGGCTATGGCATAGTTAAATAACAAACATGAAGCAGCTGGCAAGAGCCAATAAGAAACTTTTCCACCACGTGAACCACCACGTAGCAACCTAAGTTTCAGGCACATGCCTTCAGGTATCTGATAGAGAGGCCCTCCCAAGGAGTAGAAAAGAGCTTTTTCAGCTATTCTTTGCTGGTTTTTCATATTTTATGTAACTGTTTGCTCTGTGAAGGTCATCCCCACCTGAAGTCACTGAGTACATCTTCTCAAAGAAACAAAAACCGTGGACCTTGTGGGACAAACCCTATCATTGGGACCAAGAAAGGTGTCCCAGGGACACTGCAAACATAGCCTAAGGGATTTGTAAGGAGACTGGCTAAGAGAGATGGGACACTGCAAATATTACCATCCCCTGGCTACTCCTTATGGTAATAGGAAAAAAAAAGAAATAATGTCACATTACCAGGAAATAAAGTCAGAGAGTGTAACGAGAGGTAGGAAGAAGAAACTGAGAGTATCCATACCTAATTCCCCATGAAGTTAGGGCCATTAGAGCCAAGATTAGGAAACTACTTAAATTGGATACCAAGATAGACTGGCAATACACCACAGATGAGGCAGTTGAACTACTAAAAGAGAGTGTCCTGGAAAATACAAATACATACATACATACATGTGTATATATATATATATATACACATATATATATACACACATGTGTGTATATATATACATACATATATATATATATATATATATATATATATATACAGAGAGAGAGAGAGAGAGAGAGAGAGAGAGAGATGGGGACATCCTGCTCTGCCCCTACAAAACCTCCTGTATCAGGGAAACAGAAAGAAATCCATTCAGTTACCAAAATCAATTTAACCCATAACATGGAGAAAGTACAAGTCCGGATGTCAGAGGTGATGTAACATACTGCCAAGGAATAAGGTCAAGTTACAGACCAAATTTTGACAGCAGCCACTCCACTGTCTTCTTTGGTAATGGTATGAAACTCAAGCAGCCTCTCTTAAATAGTCGACAAGGAGTCTCTTTCTCCAACCTTCGTCACCATTTTTACTGAGCAACATTTAACTCTATTAAAAAGGAAAGGTCCAAAAGGAACCTACAAACACATGAATGTCACTTCTTCAGCACATACAGCATTTTACATACAAATAAGGGGTACAGTTGGAAATTTTATTCCCAGCAAACTAATAGGGTGATAGAGTTTTACGATTAGCAATGGTATTTGGTATGGAAGATGATTTTTCTATTCCTTAGCAATAGCTAACACACTCCAAGCTTTTTTTATGAAAACTGTGCTGCTAGGTAGCAGGTAGCACCAGAACAGATTATTTCAGAAGGAGGTTTTGACTGACAGTACCAAGTTATTTAATGTGAGTGATAGTTGTTAGAGTGGTCCTGGTTTGGTGAGCTGATCTATCAGATAGATGATAGCTGAACCTCACCTTACGTGAAGAGAGATATTCTATGAGGCAGAAATGGGAGAGAGTACATTCCAGGCATGTGAGACAGCTAGTGCAAAGAGAATATCACTTTGCTTGGATCACAGAATATGGGTTGAGAAGAAGTAATATCCAATAAGACTGGATAGGTTGAAGCCAGACTGTTTAGGGCTTTAAAAGCTAAACAAAGGAGTTTTATATTTTAGCCAAAGACAATAGGAAGCCACTGGAGTTGATTAAGTAAACATGTGGTTAAATTTGTGTTTAAGGATAATTGCTTTGCCAGCAGTAAATAGGATGGATTAGAGTAATGAAGGACACCAGGATTCCAATTAGGGGGCTACTTCAATAATCTAGGCCAGAGGTGATGAGGGCCTGAACTTATGTGATAGCTCTTTGAGAAGGGGTTGGATGTAAGAGATATCGTGAGTATAGAAATGGCAAGATCTGGCAACTGAACAGAATATGCAGGGTAAAGGAGAGTGAGAAGTTGAGGATAATGCCAAGGTTATTAACTTGAAAGACCAGAAGAATAAGGGTACCTTTGACAGAAAAAAGTGAATTTTAGAAGAGGACATCTTATGAGAAAAGGTAAAGAATTCAGTTTTGAATATCTTTGGGTTAAGATGTCTTTGGAAAATCCAATTTGAAGTGTCCTTGAAGTGGCTATTATTGTGGGACTCCAGTTCAGGAATAAACCTGGGGCTGGATATGTAGATCTAGGAATAATCAGCATAGAAATGTTAGTTAAATCTATCGGAGCAGATGAGGTTATCAAAAGGGAGTATAGAGAGAGAAAAGAAGATGACCCAGGAAAGAACTTTGGGGAACAAGATGAGTTAGGGAATATAGTATGGATGATGAGCCAGAAAAGGATAATGAAAAGCATTTGGACAGGTATGGACAATGTCTAAGAAACCCAGAGAGAAAAGAATATCCAGAAGAACAATGAACTCAACAATATAAAATTTAACAAAGAGGTCAGGAAGGTTTTGGCCTGCAAAAGATCAGATTTGGCATGACAGCATTGGTAACTTTGCAGAAAGCAGTTTTCCAGAAGCGGAAAGGTACAGAAAGTCAAAAGCCAGATTGCAAAGGGTTGAGTAAATGGAAAAAGAAGTGAAGGATGAAAATAAAGACAACTTTTTCAAGGGTTTGGTTGAGAGAGGAGAGGTATAGGACAACAGCTTGAAGGGATGGTGGTCTGCTGAAGGCTTTTTAAGCAATGGGGGGACTTGATCATGTTTGAAAGCAGTAGGGAAGGAACCAGTTGATAGGGAGAGATTGAATATCTGAGAGAAAAGGGGGATGATTGTGGATTCAACCTGCTAGAGAAGACAGGAAGATATAGGATCAAGTGTACACATAGAGGGATTGACCTTGGCAATGAAAAAGGCTGCCTCTTTGTTGGATACTGAGGGAAAGGAGGAGAGAGATTGGCACAAGAGCTTGGAAGATGAAGAGAATGGGAGGAGATGGAATAGTCTCAATGTTATCAACAGAGTAAAAAGCAAGATCTACGATGGGGGAGGAAGTGGAAGCAAGAGATTTGAGAAGAGAAAAGAAGATTTGGAATAACTTCTATGATGAGTGAAATAAATAAACAAGTAGGGCTACCTTGCTTCGAAGTCAAGGCCCAGTTAAAGTTGAAAAATATGAATTTGTTAAGTACCCAGTCAGCATGTGTGACTCCCTCCCTCTGTCAATCAGCTTATGAGTAAGAGAAGAGAATGCATATGGTGGGAGTAATTTCCAGCACTGAGGTTTGGCAAGAGAAGGATGACAATGGGACAAGTGGGCAAGGGATTCAAGAGCAAAAGACAGTATAGAGTTGAAATAGCTAAGTATTGGGTTAAGGTTGGAGAGGGAGGAAAGTGAGGGGAAAGCATGGGTAATGAATGACAAGAAAGTACTGAGGGCTGGAGGGATCAGAGGTATCCATGAGGGCAAGGAATAGATGGAGGGAGGGCAGTGACACATAGAAAAAAGGTAGAATTACAGGATGTTATGGTCAGAGAGCTGAATGTCAGTATTTCTAATTACAGGAGTATAACATTTGTGGGTGATCTCAAGACCTAGTGTGTCACAATTCCTATGCTTGGTTGTGGTCAAGTAAAGGAACAGGTCATGGAACTTAAGGAAACTGAGCAAATATGGAGTTCAGAAGTTTGAGGCACCTAAGAGGATGGAGGAGGGAGATGGTCAGCTAGCTGCTGAGCTCCTTGAGAAAGAAAAGAGAGAGAATAACCTGGAAGTTGTTATTACACTGCCACCATAATTCTTTTTGGGTGGAAGGTTTTAATTGAATGGATTTAGGAGGACATGATCACTGTCTTTAATTATTTGAAAGGGTGTGATGAGGAAAAGTAGAATTTGCAAAAAGGTAGATTGAAGCTCAATGCAGGTAAAAATTTCTTAACAATTGGAGCTGGACACCCTGGCTTCTCAGCACTTCTATCTTGGGTTGGCTCACTGCATCACCCCATTTGCAATCCTGGCACTAGGTCACCATTGGCTTAAACTCTCAGATCCTACAAAAGTCACCTCTGACACTCGTATCTGAGTACAAACAACACAGAACAGAAATAAATGCCCCCAAACCCATTTCTCAGTAAATCATTCCCCATCTTATTGGTTCAGTTCATAGCATCCATGCTGGGCACAGCAGGCAGCAGTTGGCAAAAAGATGGTGGAAAAGAGTGAATGGCTCAGGCTTGTTACTTTTAAAGATGAGGACACCCAATCAAAGAAGACTACATCCAATTCACATGGCAAGGGACTCAGTGGACTCCATGTTACACAAACCTGGCATACCCAAATAAGCCATTCATGGGAATCGCCATATTAGAACTGGGCCTGCCTAGAGTTACCTTGGTTATACCTGAGTTGAAATAGGTCATGAGTCCAGATACAACTGAAAGGGGATAGAGATGAAAAAACAAGTGAAGAGGACTGAGAATAATTTTCTCCTAAATGGCCAGTAGTTGATAAATACAGGAAGGAAGAGAGAGAAATAAGGAAAACACCAGAGCAGTGGGTAGCAGATGAATTGAGAAGTTCAGTATACTAGGGTGTTAAAGAGAGAGCTGGGCTGTACTTTGGTCTATTCCTTCACCTGAGCTGCTATTGGAAGGGAGGTGGAGAGATGGCAGATGGGGGTGGTGATCCTGCTGGATTGTAGAGGGCAATGGTTAGAGGTTGGGCTGGGTCTAAACTCACACTGGACCTAGAAGTTTCAGATGTTCCTATTGTTCCATGTCTGAAAAAAGAAGGACACCTATCATACAATTAAGTAGAACCCTTTTTTTTGTTATTCCTATACTGGCCACTATCAGATCTGTGGGCTTTAACCCTACATGGGAGAAATTCTCTCCAAAGCTATGGCATAAGCAGTCCAGGGCACTGGATCTCACCCCAGATACTTAATAGCTTTGTTATTTAGGGAAGTCACTCTTTCTGCATTTCAGTTTTCCCATTTGTGAAATGAGGGGGTTAGTGGACTCTGAGGTCCCTTCTACCTCTAAATCTATGATTCTAGGATCAAGTTCTATCTGAACCTTAAGGTTAGCTTTCCCCACCCCAGATGGTTTGGGCAGATCTAGGCCCGATCTAGCCTGGCCTCACAATGCAGTGTAGCATTGCTGAGAAGAGTGAGTCCATTATTTTACTGGGGAAATGGTGGTACTATTACACAATCAGGGTAAGGTGCAATTCCAATGGGAAGGAGAATGATAGCTCACATGCTTATTCTCCCAAATCTGAGTGATGTAATATGAGGGAAGACCAAGAAAGGACACAAAGAGTGTCTGTCTTTCTGCTTGTATGTGCAGTCCCATTGCTTAGCACAGTGCTTGGCACATAGAGGGATGTCTGGAGTGTTCAGGGAGGACTAGCACCTCTGATGTGAGGGCTTGCTGAGCCCTTTTCAGGGCCGCTCATTCTTTGTGTCTACCTGATCCACTCAACTCTAACCTGTGGCTCCAACAAGCTATAGCATGCCCAGCATATCCCAGTAAAACATCTCAGCAGACAGACTAAATCAGATTGAGGGTAACCAATAGGCCTCAAACCCGTTGGTGCTTTAGGGGGATGTCTATCCCAAGTATGTGAAGACTTCCTCAGGTGGAATGGGTAGATGAGAACAATTTGTTTTAATGACCATGAATTAACCTTTATCTGCCTCAGTAGCATTACTTAACAGCATTTACCTCCCAGGGTTCTGGTGAAAATCAAATGAGATTAATTTAAAGTGCTTAGCAATAGTTGCCACTTAATAAATGCTTGTTTCTCCCCCTCTTTTCGAAGAACTAATTCTTTGTTTTGTCTTTTTGTTTTCTCTTCTATTTTTAAAATTTCTTCTTTTTGTTTATTTTGACATTGTTGATTTTCTAAGTTTTGTTTTGTTTGCATGTGCAATTCATTATTCTCTTTCCAATCTGTGTTCAAAGATATGTAATTTTCTCCATGCATTTCTTTGCTACATCTCTCAAATCTTGGTGTGCTGTCTCATTGTTATCATTTTCCCTAATACTTATTTATACTTTGTATGATTTGTTCTTTGATCCACTCAGTGTTGAAGATGGCATTATTTAGCTTCTTTAAATTTGTATCCTTTGTTAATATCCCCATATAGATCATAATTTTATTGTATTATGGCCTATAAAAAACTGTTTACTATTCCTTTTATATTTTTAGTTCTTTATGCTCTAATAATATATAATTGATTTTTATCACAGTGACAGGCAATGAACAAAAATGGGTACAATCCTAAATTTCATCATTTAATAATCACTAAAGTTTGAACATCCTATTCAGCTATTTAATTTATTCTTTTTTATTTTTATATTGGATTCATGTAGAAGTATATTGGAGCCACCTATAATTAATCTCTCAAGCACTTCAATGCCATGCCATTCAATACACCTATATTTAGTAAATATAATGATGTCCTTAATCATAAAGTATTTTCCTCATTTGACTCTATTAACTGTCTGATCTTACTATTGCTTTATGTGACACCATAATTATTTCTCCTCAATTTTTTATTCATCTGAGGCATAGTGAATTCTGCTCTGATCTGATTTATCTCTGTACAAATCTTCAAAGAGGCAGCAGGTCACAGTAAAGTTATGGAACATCGGCAGAGGGAACTTCCTCAGTGGAAGTTTCCAACACCAAGGAAATAAAACATCCCAACAAAAGTAATCTTTATGTTTTAATTGTATTTTTGTCATATTTCTTTTGTGTAGCATACTGCTGAGTTTTGTTTTCTAATCTATTCTGCCTCCTTCTTTCATTTTATAGGTGAGTTCTTCCCATTTACATTGACTATTATTGCTAATTTAATTTTCCCTTCATTCTATATTGTTACAACAACAGAAATAGTTAGCATCAACAGAGCAGGTGCTAAGCATTTTTACAATTATTTTCTCATTTGATCCTCCTAAGAACCCTAGGAGGTATTATCCTCATTTTACAGGTAAGGAAACTGAATCAAACAGAGGTTAAGTGACCTGCACAGGGTCACATATCCAGTAAGTGTCTGATACTGGATTTGAACTCAGGTCTTCCTGACTCCAAATCCCAAATTTTATCCACTTGCTGCCTCCTTCCTCTAGAATATTTCTCTCTGCTTACCTGTGGAGAGGATAAAAAGGATGAGTTGGGCTGCACTAAAAATCTGTCATTGTGTTGTTTAAAGCAATCCAGTCCCATTTTCTTCCCTTCCCAACACAGACTCAAATCACTGACAGTAGTCTGAGATTGGATGCAGTTATTATGTTAATGAATAGGAATATTAGCCCAAACCTTTCTTTTGTTTAGACCCTGCTAAGGATCCCCCATTAATGGGGGAAGACATGACCAAAAGTATAGAGACCAAAAAGCAATGGCCAGGCTATGAAATTCAACCCCTCTATTGGAGTACTTATGCCAATGAAATCATAGACCTGTCCATAAGCCTCTCCCAGGAGGAATCACTCCTTAAGCCATTATCAGCTAATATTTCATTTATCAATTAATGTCTTAGCATTGGCTAATCGATAGCCTGCTGAGAGTAACAGTGGGTGATTGGATAAGCACCTCTAGTAAGGAGAAAGGAACACTGATAAGACTGGCTGGAAAGTACTAAAGAAAAATTCACCCTTTCTGTGTCTTCTCCTAAGGTCAGTCATTGCTGTACTGCTAATGATTACCTCCAATGCCATCTCTGACACACATATCCTTGATCTACAAAGACTCCCCAGCCACCTTCCTGACTTATAACTGATTAGTACTAAAGTCAGATAGCACATTATCACACCATGTAGAGCTGGTAGGGGAGAATTTAGTTGAATTAATGATTTTTAGTAATTTTATAAAAAACTTCAAATCATCTTCCATACATTTTCCTCAAACCACCAGTGTAATTTATATATTAAATATTTAAGTATAATCATTTTTCTTTGTCAACTCTCTCTTCTGAGAGATCTTTAAAGAAAAGAGTAGACTATTATCATTTCAGGATAGTTTAAGTTCAGAACTGCCTGGGGGCAGAGAAATGAACTAGATGGTCTTTCAAAGTCCATTCCAGATGCATGGTTTTATGATCCTACGACTGATGGAAGGGGAAATTGACAGCTAAATTAGTTTTCCTCTGAGAGAGAGAGAGAGAGAGAGAGAGAGAGAGAGAGAGAGAGAGAGAGAAGAGAGGAACGAAGGAAGGAACGAAGGAACGAAGGAAGGAAGGAAGAAATTTCATGTGATGTTGGCAAAAAACACCTGACTATATCACAAGAAATCTAAATTCTCACCCTGACTATACTATTATCTACCTTGTATATTGGGGGCCTCAGTTTCCTCATCTACAAAACTTGGGCATTAAACCGGATGATTTCTGGGGTTCCTAGAATCTCTAATCTAAGTTTCCAAGTCCCACAAGAAATCTTTAGAATGAGAAATCTTGGGTTGCAAGACTTAATGTTGTCTGATATTTTGAATCTCTATACTCAATTGAATCTAAAGTCATCACTAAAATATTTTAGTACCTACTTTTGAGGGAGGAAACACCATCAGAAGTTAATGTATAAAGGCATTTGTCAGTGTTCCAAAAACAGTAAGAAAATGCCAAAGGAACATTTGAAAGATTATTGAGTGTTTGCTTTTTTTTTCTTTAAGTCATAGACAGAATTCCAATCCTGAACAGCCATTATTTTTCTAGTGACAATCTAGCCTAAAATCCATTTCTCCTTTGTATTTCACAACGTGTTCACACTTGGCAGTTCAGGACAGAGTAAATATTGATATAGTGACTTCCGACAAGTTTGATTCACCCCAGGCAGGCCTAAAAGCCCGCGGACATTAGCAACCTCCTTTCACATTTGCTGGTCGTTTGCATCTAGCTGATTTGGGCTGCACTGACATTAAAATTACTGCACATATTGTTACCATCTCCTCCCATTTGCTGAATGTTTGAAGACAAAAAAACGTTATTGACTCTGGGGAGGCTGCGCAGCGCGCACGCACACCCACAGACAAAGTCTCAGCTTGTCAACAGCTTTGGTGAAGTAGAATAAAAATGATAATTAGAAACATGTGTCCCCAGCAAAGAGGCCCAGAAACTAAAAGGTCATCTTTTTCCAAATGACCTAATTAGAAAAGCCTGGAGTGCTGGATACAGTACAATGGTTTTACACAGCTTTTAACTCAGACTTCCTGTTTTAAAACAGTGCAATTTAGTGCTCCTGCAGCAACTATGAATTGTCACTTAATGCCAACAGAATTAGGCCTCACAACAACACCTGCCTCCAGCAATCTCCACATTGTTAGATCCGTCAACTGAGTAGTGCTGATTTATCATCCCCGAATGGCCATTGAGAACCCAGTGCCAGGATGGCTGCCAAGTGGAAGACAAGGATTTCATGTAAAAGAGGGCCCGCATGGTACTTTACATTAATGCCAATTGAAATAGGCATGAATAGACCAAAGGGAAAAGCATTTGTTCTGAATCAGACTATCAGTGAATGCTTCTTAGATTCCTTTCTCTGGTCCCAGAGCTGGCGTTTTAATGCTGAATAAATTTAATTGCCCAGAGACAACAGACACACACTGGTTGATGATGCCACTTGGTGGAAACTCAAACAGGCACCCAAATAGAACCATAGTGTTAAATAGATGCCTCTATCGAGCTGTATTTAATTCCTCTCATCTTTACTCAGTGTGCTCAGTTATTTCATTAAGTATTCAGTTCACTTGGTCTGTCTCTCTGCCTCAGTTTTCCCATTTGTAAACAAGGGCAGAGCAAAAGTTCTGCTGTTCACTCCCTTTGTGCTGTTGGGTCTTATTCATCTCTCTGGGCCTGAGTGTCTTCATTTGTAGGATCGTAGGATTATATATTTAACGCTAGAACGGACCGTAAAATCTATCATCAAGGTGAACCACCTCAATTTATAAATGAGGAAATTTGAGCACAGAGAGATTAAAGGATTTCTCTAAGGTTACACCAGCAGTGACAGGGATAGAATTTGAATCCAGGTCCTCTCACGCCAAATACTGTGTTGTTTCCATTAAATTTTGTTGTTGTTGTTTAGTCATTTTCAGTCATGTCTGACTCTTCATAATCCCATTTAGGGTTTTCTTGGCAAAGATACTGGAGTGGTTTGACATTTCCTTCTCCAGCTCATTTGACAGATGAAGAAACTGAGGCAAAAAGGGTTAAGCGACTTGTCCAGGGTCACACAATTAGTAAGTGTCTGAGGCCAGACCTGATTTGAGGAAAGATGAGTCTTCCTGAATCCAGACATGGCACTCTACGCACTGTACCACCTAGCTGCCCCTTACCACTAACTAGCTGATCTCTTATGATGCCTTCCAGCTCTAGACTTTATTACCTTGAAGTCTGAGTGCTATCAAAAGCTTGACAGTCAGAGACCGGCATGGTAACAGGTAGGAAATTATCTCCTAGAGCACCAGAGACCTGTTCTTTTTCTGACCTTTTTCTGACCTCTCTGAGATCTCTACAGGCATTCAGATGGTTTTTTGAAGGCAAAAGTACTTTTATACATGGATCAGATACAGTTATAAAAGACAGAACAAAATATTAACCCATAAATTCCAGGAGGACAAATACCACATCTGAATTATTCTTAAATCTCTCCCAAGCTCTAAAGTAGTGCTCTGAGTGTAGAAGATGCATAACAACTTGTTGGCTGAATTTGATTTTGATACATCCACAGGAGTATTTATTTATAAGGTTTTGTTGAATTAATTTACTTCTTATGTCAATTATTATTAGTTAGTTTTTTCATCACCACTTGGGTGTGAGTCAGTGGAAAGTTCATCAACTTCATATTGTGGAAACAGACTACGGAAACTGAGTAATACATATTCAGACATAGCAGTGAAAGTATGCAGTAATGCAGCCATTACAAATAAATAATGTCTATGAAAAATGAAAATTCACATTAATTATTGACCCACTTGAGAAAGAGAATTTCCCATTTCAACCGGGCTGGTGATGCTGAGCCCCCTAATAACTTTCCAAGACATAGTTTCCCAGACTCACATACTTTGGTGGGCATGTGACTAGCAGTCAGATCATTTTTATCATATAATCCTGGAAGCATCTGAAAATCTAGCCTAGAATGAAGGTAGATGGTGGGAAAGGAGAGCGATGGTAGAATAGAGATTAGAAGGACCATCTTAGTTTATTCCCACACGATTAAGAAATGAAAAGATGAGAATGAAGTAAATCTATTTTATCTGTCTTTTCCTTTTGTTGTAAGTAGTCTTTAGCTATGACTTGCTTCTATGTGCCAGGTTCTGTGTTTGGCACTAAGGATACGAGTACAATGAATAAAACAATCTCTACCCTTAAGGAGCTTACATTCTAATGGGGTTTTTGTTCAGTGGTTCAGCTGTATCTGACTCTTTGTGATGCTATGGACCATACTGTCCATGGGGTTTTCTTGGCAAGGATCATGGAGTGGTTTGCCATTTCCTTCCTCAGTAGATTAAGGCAAACAGAGGTTAAATGACTTGCCCAGGGTCACACAGCTAGTGTCTGAGGCCTGGTTTAAACTCCAATTTTCCTGACTCCAGACTTAGCCATCTAGCTTCCCTGTATCCTAATGGGGGTGGCAAATAGTACATACATAAATATATACAGCATAAATAGAAATTTGATAAAAACAAAGTAGTTAAAAGAAGGTAGTTTCAGAGGAAGGCTCTGAGCAGTTGGTGGGATCAGGAAAGGTTCTCTGTAGAAGGTGGTGATTGAGCTCCCCAATAAAATAAGAAAAGAATTCCATGGGGCAGAGGTAAGCAGGGAGTGTACTCAAGGCATGTGGGATGGTTGCTACAAAGGCATGGATTCAGGACATGGAATATCACATTTGAGAAAAAGAGAGAAGGCCAGTTAGGCTGAATCAAAGTGTGAAAGGAGGGGTAATGGTAATGTCCAATGAGGCTGGAAAGATAACTTGTGTAGGGCTTTAAAAACAACATGGAAAAATATATACATATGTGTGGATGTAGATAGAGAGTTGATTCTCATCATTTGTGGTAATTATGTTCTACCAAGTCACAGCAAACACTGAATTAGCAAAAACTAAAAAATGATTCAGTTCAGGTACTAGGGGAAATAGAGTGTTAGATTCTTGCAAGCCTCTGGTCACATTTACTTTTCGCACTTTTTGCAACAGCCTCACATAAAGATCAGTTAACTTTCTTTCCTTTCTCTGGCTGTGCAATATTACTGATTCATTAACATTGAACTCACAGCCAAAAGCATTATAACTTATTCCATGAATAAAGTTTATCTAACATAAGTATTTTCTCCATAAAGCATATCACAACCTTCTTGTGCTCAGGAACACCAGATAGAAAGCACTTTAGCATTATGCTTGTGGGTCTTTTTAAACAGAGAAATCACCAACAAAAAACACAAAGGTACAAAAAATGAGGCACTAAATACACAGCAAAAAGGACACTCATTTACAGGATGAGAGCTGAAATAAGTAGATCATCACCTTGTTCAACCTCAGCTGGAAACATGCACATCTGATGACTCAAATTTTTTACCACTTTGCATATATCCATGAATGACCATGAAAATATAGCGAGAACTGATTTGGGGTTCACAAATAAATTTTAATGAGTAGGTAAACTCACAAATATAGAAATTATAAATAATGAAGATCAACTACATGTCTATATGTATACACGTATGTGTGTGTGTATACATAAATACATACATATGCAAATACACATACAGAGAGAGGCATATGTGTGTATGTGTATTTCTGGAGACAATAGGAAGTCATTGGAGTTGATTGAGTAGGGGAGTCATATGGTCACATCTATGTTCAGGGAAGATTTCACCGGCAGCAGGATGGGATGGATTATAACAGCAAAGCTTGAGGAGGGGGGCGGGGCAATTAGGAAGCTGTTGCAATAATCCAGGAAAACGGGAATGTAGGCCTGAATTAAGATGGAAGCTGTGTGAATGGAAAAAAGGGGTCAAAAGTTGGGGAGGCAGAAATGGCAAGAAATGGCAACTAAATGGATGTGTAGAACAAGGGAAAGGGAGGAGTCTGAAACAGAGCATGTGACATGCCCAAATAGGCAAAAAAGATTTCCTGAACTGACTTGTTTCTTAATTTGCATTTCTTTTATTAATTAGTTGGATTATCCTTTTATTTGGTTGTTCATAGTTTATAATTTTTCTTTGGAGAATTATCTGTATCTTTTGACCACTAATTTCTTAGGAGATGGCATTCAGTCCTAAAGTACCTTACATATCAGACCCTTATCAGATATATTTGATACAAAGTCAGTCATTTTTCTTCTTGTCCTTATTGCATTAATTTTCTGAACTGCCTTTTTTAAGAGGGTGGGAGCTGTGGGGGCATATGTGGTTGTTTTCACTTACTTTATTAGGATTGGGGAGGGCTCCATATCTATGATCTTTCATTTTAGAAAATGTGTTCTACCCACACAGATCAGAAACCACTGTGCAAATTATAGTCCCTTGAGGCAGTGAAAGGTTAAGTAACTTTCCAGTGTTAAAATTTACGTATGTGTTTGTGTTTACATATTAGAGCACAACTTGAACCCAAGTCTTTGTGTCTGGCTTGTTAGCCACTATGCTACATTACCTCACAATTACCGATAGCAAAATGATCTCATGTCTCTCTTTTTTCCCTTTTGAAGGAGATGTTTATGAGAAAAGGAAATTTTCCATTGGAGAGATTTAGTTATTTGCTCTATTCTATGTGATATCTAAATTCAAAGACCCAAATTCTTGGTTCTTTTGGAAAAGACATAATTCAATTGATTCACAACCACTATGTTTTGAGAAAAGCCTGGAGTGCAAACAAAGCCCAACCCTACAAAAAGTAAAAAAAATAATTTAAAAAAGAAAAATAAACTATTGTAACTTTTTCTTTCTATGGAAATTTTGCTCACAGGAGAAATTCAACAAATATTGTTGACTATCCACAAACATCCATAAATCCACCAAGCTGTCAGGAAAATATGAGCAAAGAAGACTAAAACCAAAGAGAATTATATATCTAACCTCATAACAATACTTAAATACCTATGTTTGCTTTGTTGCCTTAACCCATATAATTTGGAAATTATTTCCCAATGGCTACCTGTGAAATGCTGGTCTCATTTGATTCATCTCCTGTCACCGAAAGCTGGACTGCAGTGCCAGGGTGTGGTTTTGTTACATCTGTTTATGCATGGAACCCTGGCTTAGTTTAGACAGGGAGATTGCCTTCAAATACCTACCTGTATTAATGATAATAATAGCTCACATTTGTGTAGCTCTTTGAGGTTTTCAAAATGTTTTGTAAAGGGTGGTACACTTTTCTTATTTGGATACTTTTTTTTCATTGAAAGGGGCAAAAATAATGACAGTTGTGGGAGAAACAATGAGAAAAACATGCCCTAAGACTAAAGTACTTGGAGAGAAATATAGAGGAACCAAGAGAAAGCAGCCTTCTGAAATGAAGTACTTACTGAAAGTAAAGATCTTGAAATGTCTTGATTCCCAACCATTAATTTACATATGACAATTGTGAGGACTTTGAATTGATAGCTGGGAAAGCTGGATAGCTGTTGACAACAACAACTTTTTAATGAAAATTTGATGAATTGTAAGTGGTTTTTTTGTGCTACCACCAATAAAAAAGTGAATTTTGGTTTCTCATTCTAAGATTGAGGTATGCCATTTCACACAAGGAAACTCTGCTTTGAGGAGGAAGTCATTCAGAGATCACAGAAGCACCAAAGGCAGAAGAAGCCAGGGAAGGAAAATGCTGCTTGAAATATTGCTTGGAGCACAGCCAAGTCCAACTGAGTATAGGATACAGAACTGAGATTGACCCCTGCTGCTTGAATGGAGCTGATCATAGTCAAGTTCAGTTCAACTGGGTTCAGAACTGAGTTCAACTGAACAGATCGGTCATAAAAAAGCAGCCAAGCCATAGCTTAGAGTCTATATCACTTTCCTGCTGAGCTAAATAGAGGAAGATGGCCTTTGTTTATGAGAGGAAAAACATTGCTGCTGGGAGCTGATTGGAGGAAGAAAAATCCACTGCTGGATTGGGGGAAGGAAAAGCTCATTTGCCTTGCCCTTTACTGATACCTATGATTTGAATGAGAAAAAAATCCCTCAGAAATCAACTGAGCAAGCAACCTGGATAGCTCTTGCAGAAACCAGGCTTAGGGAAACTGGTTTTGCTAAGATGACAATATTGCCTTAGAGCCCAGATGAGGAATAGTTGTAATGGTTTAAGGGAGAAGGAAGCAGGGAAGAAGTCCCTCCCAACAGATGTGGATTGTTCCCTAAGAAAAACACATAGGTAAAAGCTTACAGTGTAAAGTCGTGAATTGTTCAAGGCAACTACTCATGTGACTCTCAGCTAGGTTTCTTATAAGATTATGCCCACTGTGTGCATTGGCAGAAAAGTACAATCCAAGTTTATGGGCAGACAATTGTGATTATTCTTGTTTTGCACTCTTCATAGGAGATGTTTAATTATTAATTATTAATGTTATCATCTTACCTGATTTGTTTAAATAGGAAGTTCAACAAAGTAGGCTCAGGATACAAAGTTTGTGAATAGCTCCTCTACACTAGAATTACCAACCTTTCTGTAAAGATCCAATCCAAGTCCCCACCTTCTTCAGAAAATCTTCTTAAACTACATCTTCTGACCTCCTGCTGAACTTTTTGTTATTTTTTTTATTTGTCAGATTGATACTCAAATTGTTTTGTCATAACAATATTACCTTACATTATTATTTGACTGTCCCCTTGAAAGGCAAGGGGCCCATTTTAAAATTTCTTTAGAGTATACAACAGAGTGTTAGCAGTATGGTTTTGCAAACACATAATATTCTTCCAAATACTTGTTAGATTCAGTTCACCAAGTATTTTAATGGAAAGCACAGGACAGAGTGCCAGGATACCCACCCTTTTCAACCTTTCTGGGCTTCAGTTTCCTCAAATATAAACTGAAAGGGTTGTATTAGATGACCTCTCAGATTCTTTTTTAGCTTTACCATTTTGTAATTTTATATATATTTTTTCTCAGCTATGCTAACTTGGTGAACTCAATCAAGTCACTTAACCTTTTGAGGTCTCAGTTTCCTTATTTGTAAAAGGAAAAGTTGTTTGGACTACACAATCTCTTCAGTGTCTTCCAGTTCTAATGTTCTTTGTATTGGTATTATGGTCTCTTTATTAACTTGTTCTGGCAAACTGATTCTATTACAAAGAGCATCTACCTTTTCCATCTTTTCCTCAGGAAAAAAAGATAAGTACTTCTTAATTTTTTACTTCTGGAAACTGGCTCAATCTATTGTTGGTATTTAAATATGTTACAACAATTTCCTTTGCGGTATCTCATAATTTGTTTCACCACACATAGATATGTCACCATATCATTGGCTCTTGACTAGAAACTTACAAAGTTTCATTTACATATTAGATAGGAAACATTCTAGAGAAAATTTTCTGGAGGAAAACACAAACACATATGCAAAATAGTGTCAGGGTAGCAAAAAATGGAACTAATTAGGGGTTAACAATAAATACTTAATTTTTGCTTATTACATTAGAGACTTCTCCAGCCCATCTTAATCATTACATGTTGACTCTGTTGCTGTTCATCCTTCATTTTCAAAGAGGACCAATGACAGCACTGGTGATGACTTGCGTATGAATTAGATTTAAGTGAGGCAAAGTTGTACAAAGTAGTCAACCTCACTCTCTCACTCTTGTCTTCCAGTGTCATCGAAGTCCAGTGGCAAGACAAAGTCAAGACAACTGGCAATGGTTAAGGATGCAGTGGATGACCTTGGCATCTTTGATGTCTGACCAAGCTCTAAGTGCTCCACAGCTCCTGCCTCAGCCACCTTCATGCCTGTTGGAAAAAATTGCTCTCATCTACGCAGTCTACTGGGGGAAGTCTTTACATGCTTGGGGTAAACCCCCCTAACTCACCAATGTGTTGGAGGTCAGTTACCTTCAGCCTAGTTTAGCCCATCTGCCGAGATGGTTTTACTGAGGTGTGGCCTCTATGCATGTTACAGCTTCTTGGAGGCACAAGTGAGAGTTAGCTGACAGGTGGACACCAAAACGGGTAAGCAGTCTTGAAAAAGGCTTGGCAAGTTCAATGGACAGAGCACTGGCCCTGAAGTCAGGAGAACCTGAGTTCAAATCCGGCCTCAGACCAAACACTTGACACTTACTAGCTATGTGACCCTGGGCAACTCACTTAACCCCAGCTGCCTAAAATTTTTTTAAAAATTAAAAAAAAAAAAAGAAAAGGGCTTGGCAAACCTTCACACCAGAGGTACTAGTTCTCCCTGAACACCCCATACACCCCACTCTCTGCATAGGCTTAAAAAAGACACACAGGGTATTTGAGTAATAGGAAGCTACAGAAAGATAAAGGGTAACATGATTTTTTTTAATTTTTTGTTTATTATATTTATTTATTTATTATGACTTTGCATAATCTCACCTTGCTATCCCACATATGAATTGAAACCACCCCCAAAAACGTACAGTTGAGAAGTGGAATGAGAATAGGATAGAGGAAAAATCAAAGAAACTATAAGCCATGTGATTTCAAAATTCATTATAAAATAATATGAAGTGATTAAATGTATTTACTTTGATCTGAACCTCTGCTCTTCAGGATATTTCATTGTTTGGCTCTATAAGGAGGGCTGGGAAATTTCTATAACAGAAGCACATCATTGTTTTTATTAAACTTTATTTTTAAATGTGCACTGAGCAATCTATACAAAAATCTATGATATACTTGGTCTAGAGATTTAGGCTTACCAGTTAAAAAATACAATAAATTGTTATTACTTCTTATGATTGAGCAGTTGTGATCTACAACTATGAAAACAACAAGATAACAGCTTCTCACTTCCATGCATAACTTCATACATTTTCTAATCTCTTCATTACCTTTCTCTAATTTTTTCATTTTTATCTTTTCCCCTACCCACCAATTTCCTTGTCCTCTTTGTCTGTTCTACAAATTGTTTCTATACATGTTGTTCTCCTTTCACCATGATCCAAAATTTTTATTCTATTTTCTTCAAAGCATGGATTTAATTGGTGACATAAGCTGTTCAGCCCAAAGTGGAAAAGTTTCCACTGTGACAGTAGGAAGTGCTTTTGGCAGATTTGAGCCTTGAGTATTTGACTTTCATGAACCAACAGCAACATGAGAATAAGAAATAGAAGAAAATACACAAAATACAAAGTGAGAAAATAGGACATAATTTGTTACCTAAGTACTAAATTTGGGAAACCTTTTTAATTTTCAAAAGCTCCACTTTTCAGAAGGAACCTAACAAGATGCCTTGATGTATGCAATTACAGAGATAACTTTGTTTGATGGACCTCTGATTATTAATATCAAGAGAGGCATAAAACATGGAGACGTGCTCACCCAAAGCAATTGTCACTATCATAGGGAGCGAGGGGCGGGGTATTTAGTTCACAGTTCAAATGTAAGGGGGATTTTCTACCAATCTTAAGTTCTCTGAGATTCTCTTGTTTATAGATGGCATTTTGCTGATTGTATGAAGCCACAAATCATTACAGAACCTCCTAAATTAGATCCATAATTACTCAAAAGAATAAAATATACCCAAGAAAAAACAACTGGATGATGGATGCCTATTGTGAAGACACAATTTCATAGATAGTCCATTAAATTTGTCCATCAGTACATATATCTTGGATTGATGCTGTGGATAGACAATGAGCTGGGCCCAGAGCTGAATAAGAGAAAAAAAAGTGGGAGTATGGGGACATGCATTTGGAGAATTGTCTATTCTCACAACCTCAAGCTTCTCCCTGAAACAAAAGCCCATCATTTTAACACCAACATTCACACATAGGTGTGAAACAAGTAATGTCACAGTTTGCTAAGAATCAAAACTGTGGGTCACCCAAAGAGCAATGGAGAGATAAATGGTGGGAGTAATAAGGGGGAGGGTATAAATATTTAGTTAGCACCTACTATATGCTAGGCACATTGCTAAGTGCTTTTTTTGTTTTACAAATATTATCTTATTTCATACTCATAACAATCCTGGGAGGTGGATATTATTAATATTCCATTTTACAGTAGAGGAAACTGGGGCAAATAGAGGTTAAATGATTTGCCCAAGGTCAGTTCTGAACTCAAGTCTTCCTAATTCCAAACCCAATGCTCCATCCACTGAGCCACCCACTACCTCCCTAAGAGCCTGTAGCTTATTGCCAGTGAAGAATTGTATATAAGAGAGAGCATAAAAAGTATAATCAAAGAGATGTATGACTGGAAGGGGAGATAGACTTTTCTTATATCAAAAGGGGTAATGGATGGAGGGGTAACGCCCAAGTATGGCACTGATACCCACATAACATGAAGAGTCCTATAGGCATGTTGGGTGGCCCCTCTGTGAAGGATTTATAAGACATGGACAAGAGGTACACAGCATGAAAGCTGTGGCAGGAGTATGGTGTACTCCATTTGATAGAGTACTCCTATTAAAGAGATCAGAGACCCCTTGAAGTATTGAAATATTTTTTTTGGAAACCTTTTCTCAAGCAAAGAATTCACAAGTATCTCACACTTCAAAGTTTGAATTTTTGATGAATAAATTTAAGTCAAACCCAGAAATAGCCACGTCTGTTATTTCTGTGTAATAATTAGTACAGGCGGCAGGGTCAGTAAGGTGAACACAAGGAAATCATTTGTTTCTGCCTACACATAGGAACAGAAAACATTTCCCAATGTAAACATGCTTGAAATACTTAGGTATATGGTAAAGAGTTAGATTCTGTGGGTCCTGGATAAATTCACACAAGCTTTCCACTTGTTTGTCAGACGAACGAGAAAATGCTTCTAAGGTTATCCGTGCCTGGAAGCCTACACCAAGCACAGAAGCATTCAGATTTTTTAAAACGTGGATTTAGGATTCTGAGAAGATAAGAATATGTACTATGGATATAATAAACACATGAGGGAAAAGAAGAGTGAAGAAAAAGTGGTTTATTTTCTATTTGAACAAATTAGGAATTGGTCCAAATTAGTTGGTTCCCCACTCCACCCCAAAGGCCAAGATTTCTTGACAGAAGTCAAATCTAACATTAGTTCCTACTCTTTATGAAGCTAAGAAATTACCCAATGATTCAACTCAAGATTGGCTACCTGGCTTAGTTAAAAGGTTATTTTGGCAGCAAAATTATTATATAAAGTACTAAGTATCAGTGGAAAGGTATTGTCTCTTTAAAAGGAATACACAAGTTGAAGTTAGGATTGTTTGGGGATCCCCCTCATCATAAACAAAGACCAGTTTGTTTCATATCAAAGGAGTCAGCATTAGTACTAACAGAGCAACACCTACTGGCACATTTTATGAAGCAAAGCCAACATGTGCAGAAATGTGTCTGTTCCCCCATCTTAATAAGTGGAGATGAAGTATTGGCCATAGAAAACTTGATTTTTCTGTTCAAATTTAATGGCTAAAGATGAATACTGGCTGACTCCAGACTACATAATGAAAAGGAAAATTGAGCAGTCAAACCCAAATACCCTTAATCTGTATAGATTTAAAATAAGAACTTTACTGAGCTTCTCTGAACTAAAGTTGTGATTCAACATGAAATTCATATCATGAAAGTCTTAGCTGGTACTGATTCTTGTGGTTCTATTGCTTCTTACATTCTATAAAGAGGATTTCACATTTTCATAAAGCCATTCATAGAAAAGTAATGAATGGTCTGAAATGAGCTGAGAGGCATCGTGTTTGTTTTTACCACAGATATGCAGACTAGTCGCCAAACAATGAATAATACAACATGTAATGTCGGAGTCTGCCAGTTCTACCAAGTCCTAGACGACGTTTTAACTTAAAGAGACATTCGGAAATGTAAAGTACCACAGATGACAGGGCTTTGAAGGACATGATAACTACAACAAGGAAAATGCATAAAAGAACCCAACCAAATGCTAACAGAAGTAGACTTTGTAGACCAGCATTTAGAGAAATCAAGACTCTTGTTTAGTTAAAACGCTGTGCTCTATAATAACCTTTTGGAAAGCCAGCCGTAGAAATGTAAACAGTAGCAATGTGCTGCCAGCTAGCTAAGTGGTAAGCCAGGAACATTAACAGGCCGCCTGCCCCACCTCTGTTTTCTCAGGAAAGGCAACATGGAGCCTTAATCCAATGGCAAATGGTCAAGAGAAGGAATGCAGTGGGATATGAGCTCCATACGAGCTCATGATTAGCCAAGACACTAAGAAAAAGTAGTAACAACCTAAAAAAATACAGGTCTTATCCATCTTTGCAACTCCAAATTATAAATTTCTTCTCTTTAATTAAGGCCTAAATGAGTGAGTTGTTTTTACTTTCTACTTTAAAGGATTAAGAAAATTGAGCATCTGTTCTTCATAATCTCTACTATCCCTTTCTCTGCTTAAATTGGACCCTCTTATATTTTTGTCAAATGGAATGGTTTTCAATTAAGGCACAATCCCTAAAATAAATTTTGAGATGTCCCATATTTTCTTATACCATTGACATGAAGGGACTGTTTGGTGTATATTTTGAGATATATGTTGGGGGAACATACCTGAAATGAGACCTGGCCTTTATTGCCCATGATCATACTGTAACAATAGCTTTCTGTCTTCTCTGAGTCAAGTTTGTCTCCTCAATTCATCCTGGACAGTTCTTTTTTTCTGGTTTTTTTTTTTTCTTTAGGCAATTGGGGTTAAGTAACTTGCCCAGGGTCACACAACTAGTAAGTGTCAAGTGTTTGGTCTGAGGCCGGATTTGAACTCAGGTCCTCCAATCCTGGACAGTTCTGCCACGTTCAAATTTGCAAAATTCCACTTGCATCATATTACTTCTCTTCTTTAAAGGAAACAAATTTTCTAAAAAAAGCTCCTTGGTTCTCCATTGCTTACAATATAAAATCTAAACTCTTTAATCTGACATTTAAAACCCTACGTAGTCTGGCCCTAACCTATCTATTTAACAATCTGTCTCATTGTTTCTCAACAAACTCTCCAATCCAGATGCATAAATGTAATCATCCCTAAACTATAATCCTGATTTCATCATTTAGCCTCTCTCATTTCTCCCTTTTAGACTATCCTTTCCACTCTTTCTCTTCTCCGTCTACCCATGCCATCTCTCTTCCTCCATGAAGCCTTCTTTCGTATTTCTAGACCACTGGTAAACCCCTATTCTAAACTTCAATAGTATTTACTGTAAGTTCCAGAGACCTGACCCCTTAACTTGCTCTTGTTTTATATTATTTTTAAGACTCTGTACTAGTATGCCTCATCTTTTTAGTAGGATAGTAAATTCATTGAAGGGATTGCATGTATTATACATCTTCACTATCTGGCAGAGCACTAACATGCACCACCTAATTCTTAGGGGTTGGAAAGTCTCGCAACCTCACTCAGTACTTCCGAGCATTGATTCCACCAAGTTTATAGCCAAAGCTGGCAGTCACCGTGAGTTTCTGCTGAGCTGGAATCCAGGACTTTTACTTCTCCAGGCATTGCTGTTGGGCTTGCTGCAAGACCCAGTCTGGATTCCTAGAATCCCAGAATCTTCAGCTCACCCTCCTAGCCCTATTCTCCTGGACCCCGTTTCACTGCCTTCACCTAGAATGGATAAACAAACAAAGGGCACAAAACCCTTCCCCCTATAGCATGGCTCTTTCACCAAAAGTCACCAGTGAAGGAGTCACCTTGCCACCTCAACCCCAAATGCAGCAGAAGTCAAGTCAGATTCTGATTCTACCCTCCCAAAAACACTGACATTTCTGGCCATTCAGACAATGGAAAAACACTCCTCCAAGCCAAATGGTAGGCAACCAACAAGAAACTGCTCCAGAATATGCATGCATGCTCCATTCCTCATGATTTTCCCACAAACAGCTCCCCAGGGTCTTCCACGTGGATGACCCCATCTTTAGCAAACTGATAGGATTTGAAAATGTGCTAGGTCCCTCCTTACCATTCAATAAATCTTTGTTGGTGATAGTTTTAAAGATCATGTTGGCAACACATTAAAAAATAAAGCACACAGCAAAGGAAACAGTTAAAAATGAGTGAAGGCAGTAAATATTTTATGGGCCAAGATGTCTTGTTAACATAAGTACTTTGCTCAAAGCAGGGTCCAGAGATTCTGGTAGCTCCCACATGGCCCATGTGAAATCTCATAATAAAGGAGGTTGTGGATTAGAATGGGATAGAAAAGTAGAGTTGTAATCCCTTCAAAAATGTCAAAGATCTTTGCTCATCCAAGTAGGCACAATACAATGGCATTGAACCGCTAATCTCTGCTTTCCCCAATGAGATGACTCCAACATACGAGTGTGCATGCTATGCAATTGAGACTCCCTCTTTTCTTTCTGGTTTTCCCCTTTTCCATCCTTTGAGTTTCTTCAAAACTCCTTTACTTACTAATCAAGAATGTACCTTGGAAAGCATTTGCAATCCTGTTCTAACACTGTCATAAAGATCTATGCCACTGTACCATTTCCTAAGTACAAATACCTTGTAATAAAGTCCTTTTGGTATGCCAAGAACTAAACCTTCCCCTGGATTGTATCCAAGATGGCACTCTGCCTTATATCAAATTTAGTTCTTTCATGACCAGCAAGGTTCCAGTATGTTTCTACAAGTTTCCACCTGGACTTCTAATATTTCTCTTACGGAGTAGTAAATGAGCATTCATTGGAGTTACTTTGAATTTGCTTTTGGATATTCTTTCAATTCAGTGTTTCCTCCCAGTCATCAGCTTGAGCTAGAGTCACTTAGTGTTCTCAAAGGTCAGAGGACAATGAGTAATCTTCTGAGCCCTGTAGATCTGCAGGCAAGAAATTCTCCCTTCAAATGTTCTATCTGTAAAACTATTGCTCGGGGGAAATAACAGAAAGCATTGCAACTCGATTAGGTAGTTCCCTAGAATACAATCTATCTTTTTGTACAAAATGTAACATACCTGAAAGCAAAACAAATCCACTGCAAATAATTTATTACAACAACCAACATTAGAGGAATGAAATAAACTAGTCTATTGAGCAGTATCCCCTCTATCTTTAATCTCTCACTCCAAAATACGTAATAGTACTACATGACCCTGCTGTCTTCATCTTAAAACCTTTCTAACTGAGGGAGGAAGAAACCTTAAAAAAAAAATATGCCTTTGGCTTTAAAAAAATTATCAAGATAGCTTCCATCTGTCCTCCAGTGACCTGGAAAGAAGACTATTCCTATCTAAATCCTCATTTACTTTATTTGATCTAAGGCATATTGATTTGGATTTTAGTCTCTCCTCGGTACTCTAAACTTTCCAACAGTGACTCTCGTAGCTAGAGGAAACACTTCGGTGAAACTAAAATGATCACCCGAGAGGGCGTACTGGGAAATGCACGGGTCAAAATTAGCCTGCGGCTCTGCATGTTCAGCTGCCATTGAAACCACTGGAAGCTGAGCTGGTAATATTTGAAGACAAAATTTCCTTTACATTGAATATAAAGCCTTTCTGAAAGGGCCACGATTATTTGAGTTTCTGTTCAAATAGCTGAATTGGCTCTTTGTCATCGTATATAAGGAGAAGCAGCATTGCATCTCCAATTCAGCCTTCTAAGAGCTCTTTTGATATCTAATGAAATTACACAAATGCCTTTTGTTTGTTTCCTGGTGGGGATTGTTTAATATTATGAAGTATTAAGCACCATGCTAAGCCTTCTCTAGTCAGGCCATTCTTTCAGCCATAAAAATTCCTACTCATTTATGACCAGAAGAGTAATAAATGCAATAAGAACTTTAGGACCAAGATGGGTAAACAACAAGACAAAAGCAAAAAGAAACCAAGGAGAGAAGAGGTAGAATACAGTGACCACTGACTGGATGATGGATAACCCAACTTAACTGCCTACTTCATAAAGTTACTGAAGACAAAGGGCCTTGTTGCCCTTCACATTTCTCTCCTTAAGTCTGCAGATTGTTCCATAAGAAAAGAAAAAGGTCAGATTTTGAAATGTTTCAACCTTACGGTGAATTGACTGGCACAGGCCGAAAGTTAAGTGCTTAATATGTTACTTTCGCTTCCCACTCATTCTTATCCTTAACCTGCCAGCATCTCTTTATGAGGACCATTCCATAAAATGGGGTACCTCATAGTAAAAACAACAACTCACATTTTATACAGCATATCAAGGCTTGCAAAATGCTTAACATATCTCATTTTATCCTCAGAACAATGCTGCAAAGGAAGCATTATTATTTTCCTCATTTTACAGATGAGAAAATTAAGTCTTGTTCAACATGCAAGCATCTTTTCTGTGGCAGATATCATGCTAAAAACTTGGGCTATTATCACAAAAACAAAATAGCCTCTTCTCTTGAGCTCACATTCTACTTGTGGGGGACAACATATCTCTTCTCTCAAGAAGCTAACATTTTATTTGGGGGGGGGTCCAAGTTGGTAGAGAGGAACACATACACAGAGAAATAAATACAGAATACAATAGGTCTTGATTAGGGCAAATAATGAATCCCCTGAAGTGGTTGCATTATTTAAATTCACACTGCATATTTCCATTGGGCTGTAACCAATTACCATATTTTACATAATTATAACTTCGAATAGTGTGAATTCGAATACATGCAGACACTTCAGGGGAAATCCATAATTCATTCATACTCATCAGGACCTAGGTGTGTGTGTGTGTGTGTGTGTGTGTGTGTGTGTGTGTGTGTGTGTG